>NW_022987718.1:101933-194617 GCF_902827165.1 Trematomus bernacchii | reverse complement strand
GTTTGCAACGCAAATAAATGGGGCCAATCTTCAGTCGGATGTGAATGTGTAATCTAACATTTTCAGTAAGAATAATGGACAAAAGGAGTGCAAATACAAATTCAATTTATTGAAATCTGAACCAAAAGTTAATCAAACATGTTTTAAATAAAAAAGCACATATGGACAGAAGGTGTAAACCTATTAAATGTATAAGTAAACACATTTAGTCAAATAAAGTGACAGACAAGGCCTGTGCAGTTGGTATCAGCTATGCCCAGCATGGGCTCCTCCATCAGGCCTGGTCCTTCTCGCAGAGGAACGACCCTCAGTCCTCTCCAAACCAACAGACAGGACGTCCATCACACGGAGGTTTCTCCCTGAAGTCTCTGCAGCTCTCGGGACACCACGCTGTCTCAATCCGTCCACACTGAATATGAGAGGGGAAAATGAAAATAATAAATGCTTTAGACAATAAGAAATATAAAGTTGACTGTTGAGTTGCTCAGTTTTTTTTAGATTGTCAATACTATTACTGTATAACTAATATCTCAGGTTAAGAGGCACCTTCAAATAAAGATTGGTCTTTAAATACATTTTGTCTTTTGAATTGTTTGTCTAAAGTCAAGGATCTAGAACTGGTACTTATAGTTTTAATGATACAGTCTGGTTATAATGCTGTTTGGAGGAGGCCTCACAGGTAAGAGCACTAACTAGCAACCATCACATGCACCTTAGCTTAACTTAAATGTATTAAACGTATAATTAAGTGATAGCAAAATATAAATAACTAATGTCATGCAAACATATTAATATTTGCTTGATTCGAGTGTTGCATTTAGCACATTGCATACAAACGTTAAGGGATTTTAAGATTCTGAAGTATTATGCTAAAAACTCAATAACTTAGATTATTATTTATAGTTTTGCTGAATAGTTTCATGTCCGCTTACCTTAGAAACGTAAAATGTGACGGCAGTGTGCTGATGGGGAAGCATGTTAGCTTAGCTTCTTAGCTTGAGCTAGCTCTGTTACTTCCCAGCTGGAGGCAGAAGGTCCCGCCTCGGCTCCGCCTCTTTGCCCTTATTTGGAGCAGGCTGGAGCAGGCGGGAGTTAGACTCAGACGTCACTGTCGAGCCGTTAGTGGCCGACTCCGCCTACTAAGGGCTTCTCGGCAACTCTGCAGAATCCTATGGGTGACGTCACGGACCCTACGTCCATTTATATATACAGTCTATGGTGTAAACCCAGAGATGAAAGGTTACCATGGTGACGACTTATGACGATTTTCCAACTGCAGCACTGAGCCCCATTAAGAATGCATTGAGGATTATATCTGACAATTTTGCCACCTGTTCAAAAACGATGGCTCCTATCAAAAAATGACCAGACCGTGAGCATCAGGGAACCCCCAATGAACTGATATAGGTTGTTTTTTTTGGTTTTGTGTGTAAAATGTTTGTCTAAAGTGTACTTCTCTCTGTTCTGAAGAAAGTTCCGGAAAGATTTAACATGGGAATCAATTGGGAGCTAGCTGGACTTTTTGTCTCTTCATGCCCTCAAGAGGCATTTTGTTTAATATTTCTTCTTAATTTGTTTTTCATTTTCCAACCTAGGAGAGGTTTTCCTACGTTTTTCATGAAAAAATATGTCTGAGGAGTGTAGGGTTTGGGAATTATGGCAAGTTTAAAACATTTTTGGGGGAGAATTTGAAGAACTGCTGCACTCTGTTTTGAGATCAAAGCACTCTAAACTTAACGAGCTGCTCCATCCACACTAATGTTAAAATCTGAAGAAAGCCTCTTTACCAAGCTCCAAACAAAGTTAATTATCTCAAAAAGTGTAAAAGATATAAAAAATAAGAGTCAATTTTGAATAGCTGAAGGTCTTGTGATCATTTGAAAGTTGGAATGAAGTGTCTAGCTGAAATTATGTGGAAGGAGTAGCATTTGGCGCAAAGTGTAGGAAAAGAGGATTTGAAGGCATCTCCCATTGACTTCAATGTTAAAAAAAAGAGTTTAAAAAGCTGAATATTTCAAAAAGTATAAAATATTTTTAAAAAGTTGAAGGTTTCCCATCGATTCCTGAACAGGCTGAATAGTTTAATATTTGAATGGTTTCTGTAGCTGAAAATAAGCTGAAGTTATGGAGAGCCAAATTATTGGCTGAAATAATAATATTAAGGGGAAGAATAAAGATTTGAAGTACTATAGTGGAATGCTGTGGCACAGCATTCGCACTAATAAGCACAAGTTGAGTTGAAAGCATTAATACAGCAAATACAGCAAATACAGACAATAGTTAAGAAATGGCAAATTTGGATAATATCTGAGTGTTTTTTGTTTTTTTGAGGATGCTGAATCCATTTCTGACATTTTCAGGATAATAAATGTCAGTTTTAACCAGAAATTGATCATATCTGTTCTCTCTGTGGGCTGATTTACAATACCATGACTACTCATGGTAGTTGAGATCATTGGATATAGAGAGCACAAGATGGACTTTATTATCTCTATTGTGGACATTTATTTTTCTAATAAATAAGCAATCTGTGGAATCCAAAAGAGTCCCATAAATCTTCAGAATTGACCCAAAATGGATCAAAATCAGCCCAAAGATCACAGAACAGATATTGTTATTTTCTGGTATTGAATATTAGGTGTTTTTTTCTAACATGTATAGCATCTGTAGTTTATTTAATTGAAGCTTCTTCAAACTCAAACATCTGATTTCACCTCATGAAAACTACGTTTATTGATCATACATAACAAATAAAACATAAAGTAAAACGATTATTAATGTGTAAAACAGACCTGGGTCAAAACTGAATGTTTACTGCAAAACCAGACCAGGGAGGACTGTTTTTATAATGTTTTTATACCGTTTTTATACCGTTTGTGTAGGAGCCAATTAACACTGTGGGTATAAAGGTTGGAACCTATGTTTGTGGTTAGAGGTTCCGCCGGAAGGCCATACAGTTTTTGACCACACACGGACCAGACACGGAGAACACACGGAGCACACACGGAGCACACACACAAACATGGGATTACAAACATTTGCAAAACGTATTGTGTGAACCGTAATATCATGTATGGTGAATGATAGAAAGAAGCAAGTTAAATGGAAACCAGTGAAAAGACAATAAATGGACTGTATCGAACTGGAAACTTTGTTTAGGACATTTATTCAGCAGCAAACTTTGTGTGCGTCAATTACGCCAACATAGCGGATCCTCATAGGCTTAAAGCGTTGGCTTAGCCTCTACAGTTTGTATACAGTTTATTATACTGTATTAATACTGTTTTAATACCGTTTTTAATAATGTTTTTATACTGTTTTTAATACTATATTGATAAAGTTTTTGTTATGGCAGATTCCTTATACAGTGTATTTCTCGCTTATTCATTAAGTTCACGCTAAGTAAATTAACCAAGGTCAGCGGAAGAGCAAAGAGGCCCTGATTAGATTCAAATGCAGTTAGTCTTGTTAATTGGGTAATTCATATCCTGCAAGACTCCTAAAGAGGTCATGAGATAGTGGTCTTTCCAGGTCTGGAACATATCAACATATATGTTCGTGTGCATGTTAAAATATGTGTGTGCGTTCATTTGCAAACGTATATACTGTGTGGAAACTTCTACTCTGGGGGCATTTCTGCGATTGGCTGCTATTGAAGAAGGTGATGTACTGCATTATTAGGGCCTGAGCACGAAGTGTGCGAAGACCTATTGTTATTCGTAGATTTCATGTTAGTATTCCCGCTCGGGTTCAAACCTGTTTTTGAGGGCTTTACCACGCCATTCATGCAGGGAAATTTTGCACGGACGTCAGGACCGGTGAAAAATTTGACATTCTGAAGTCGATGGGTTAAAAATGTCCCACTTGCTCGCTAGCACCACCTATATGTAAAGCGTTTTTGAAGAATGTACATAGCCGCACCGTAACTCAGATGGACCTGAAGTTTTGCACACTTATCCGGGTGGACCTGCTCTACATAAAGTCCTCTTGAACCCCTAAGCCCCGCCTACTTTTTTTAATTAATTAGCATAATGTTAAAAACAGTGCAATATTATCCTACATTTCTATTGTTTGTTTATCAACACCAATCTTAGTATACCGCATCGGTGGAGGGTCACACACATTACAGTAGGAAATGAGCATGTTCAGTTAATAAATATGGCCGCCATTAATCAAAACGTATTAGCAAAAAGGTGTGGCTTAGAAAGAAATGCTCATAACTCATCAACAATGTATCCATTCACCACAGATTTTGGTGGGTAGGTTCAGTCTGTGTTGGGGAATAGGCACACCAAAGCATTGTCATTTTGGACTATAGGGGGCGCCAAAAACCCCACCAATTTATAACTCAAGAAGGGATTGACGAAATAAAATAATCTTTTTTTAGACATACTCTGGGCGTGACTATGAACTGAGACGTAAAGTGTCGCAACGAATGATGAACGTGGGCGGTTGAATCGAATTCAGAGGTTGTTGTGTTTAATATTCATGAGAATATTTGTCATTGTTCAAATGATAAACAAATATATAAAGCATATTTGTCCACTCATATGTTGATAAGAGTATTAAAAACTTGAAAAATATCCCTCTAAGGTACATATAGAACAGATAAAAAATGTGCGATTAATTTGCGATTAATCGCAATATTTTAATCGACTGACAGCTCTAATAAAAACGTTTGAAACAAATAATGTATTTCATTCTTATTTTTACCAATTTGCGTTTTTAGTTTCAGTAAACATTTTATTTTCATATTACATTTCTTTATAGATATTTTTTCAAGTTTTTGTGATTTATTTATATATTTTATTTTCTTATTATTTTATTTTCAGTTTTTCTTATTATTTAATTATTTTAATTATTATTATTTTTATTTATTTTTTGTATACATTTCTAATTCAATATTGTTTTCAAGTTTTATGTAAAAATGTTTGAAAACAATAATGCATTTAATTTTTATTTGTATCACTCAGGGTCTCCAATGACATTATGATGGCATCGGATGCAGGTGATTGCGTGGTTCTGGTGTTGTTGGACCTGAGTGCAGCGTTTGACACAGTGGGTCAGACGTCAGGTGTCTTCACTCGCTACCGCTCCTGTTTGTCGCTTATCTGTTTTTATCGTTGTGCGTACGCAATGTCAAATCGGCAATTTCCTACGATCGCCAAACTCTGCTGGATATAGGTGCTTCGGTGGCACAATCACTGTCGGATCGATCGGCACAGTGGAGTTGTCACCGTACCCTGCGTCCCCATGTACCAGAGGTAATCTGCTCTACAACCTGTTGCTGCCCCCGAACCTGGAGAGCAAGACGGAGGGGAAGGCAAAACGGAGGGGAAGGCGAGACGGAGGAGAAGGCGAGACGGAGGAGAAGGCGAGACGGAGGGGAAGGCGAGACGGAGGGGAAGACGAGACGGAGGGGAAGGCGAGACGGAGGGGAAGGCGAGACGGAGGGGCGGTAAAGTTCCGCAAGCTGACAGAAGGCCGCTCCTCGTCTATACTGTGCACCATCTCCATGACAGCTGGCCCCAGGATGAGGCCGTCATGCCTCCGTCCTATTCTCCTGGCATCAACATCCCACCTACCAGCCTTTGCTCCTGCCAAACGACAATTCACAAAACGACAATTCACAAAACGACAATTCACAAAACTCACCAGTGTGGCTTCAGTGCCTGGGTGTCCACATCGAGGGCCGGGGGGCTCTGGAAATCGACCATCGGCTCGTTTCGGCATGGCTCCTGCGCCCACTGCCTCGGGCCTCGAAGATAGGAAGAGCCGGATCTGGCTCCGTATCCTTTTGTTTGTTGAACGCCAGATCCATTACAAACAAATCCTTTGTATTAAATGACTTCGTCGCCTCAAGAGAGCTGGATTTTATGCTTGTTTCGGAGTCCTGGCAGAGAGCCGGGGAGTTTTTCTCCTTGAACGAACTTTGTCCTCCGGGCTACAGCTACTCCTGTGCTCCTAGGCGCACCGGCCGAGGAGGAGGACTTGCCGCGTTCCACAGAGACTGCTTCTCCACCAACATGGTGAGCACTGGATCCTTCCCAACATTTGAAGTGCTAATAACAAAAGTGGGTCGCTCAAACTCGTTTTATTATATTTTAATCTACCGCCCTCCAGGCAAGAATGGCTCTTTTTTATCCGATCTTGGTGACTTACTAACCTCCATCATCCGCTATGAAAGAGTTCTTCTGTGCGGGGATTTTAACATTCATGTAAATGACTGCTCAACCAATATTTGCCAGTGATTTCCTTAATGTCACCGAATCTTTTAACTTCTGTCAACATGTGTCTGGCCCAACGCATAACAAAGGTAACACATTGGATCTCGTGTTCACAATTGGTCTAAATATCAGCAATGTTTGGATAACGCTTATGTTCAGGGGAAGCGAGTAAAAACCTCGCATATTTTAAATAGCGCAGCGGTTGAGAAATTTGTAACAGCTTTTGACAACAATGTTTTGGTGTCGCATGTTGATGATGTTGATTGTCTAGTCAACGCTTTCAATACACACTGCTCCGCCATTTTAGATGACGTCGCTCCCATGGTGACATGCAGCTCTCTAGCTGTAAACACATCCCCCTGGTTAACAGAGGACACCCGTATGCTGAAACGGCATTGTCGCAAAGTTGAGCGGCTGTGGAAAACCACTAATCTCCAGGTACACCGTCTCCATCTGAAGGACCTTTACTGTGATTACAACAATTTGGTCAAAAATGCCCGGGCTACCTATTTTTCTAACCTCATCTCCTCTAGTTAGCACAACCCCAGAGTACTATTTAAAACCATAAATACCATTGTAAACCCGTCCACCCCCTCAGTTCCTATTTATTCAAACGACGACTGCGACCGTTTTCTCACCTTTTTTATAAACAAGGTAGCTGATGTGAGGTCAAGCATCACCCCCTCCCACTCCCCCTTCCCTATCTGTCCAGTTAGGCAGGCCACGCTGAGTAATTTCTCCTGCATCACCATAGCCGACCTGACCGCTGTAGTGAGCGCTATGAAATCTTCCTCAAGCCCTCTGGATGCTTTACCAACGTCCATGCTAAAATACGTTTTTTTCATGTGTTGCTCCACCCCTGCTCCACATTATAAACATCTTCATTGTCTCCGGCTCCGTCCCATCATTTTTTAAGCAGGCGGTTGTTCAGCCCCTTCTCAAAAAAACCAATCTAGATCCCTCCCTCCCGAATAATTACAGGCCCATCTCAAAGCTCACATTTGTGTCAAAAGGTTAAGAAAAAGTTGTTGCTAATCAACTCAATACATTTCTGAATGACAAATTCCAATCAGGTTTCAGAAAACACCACTCCACAGAATCAGCTCTTCTCAGGGTCTCCAATGACATCATGATGGCATTGGATGCAGGTGATTGCGTGGTTCTGGTGTTGTTGGACCTGAGTGCAGCGTTTGACACAGTGGACCACGCCATCATGCTAGATAGACTCAGGGAGTGGGTAGGCATCTCAGGGTCTGCCCTCCAGTGGTTTGCCTCGTGCCTCAGTGGGAGAAGTTTCTCCGTGGCGGTGGGCCTTAATTAGCCAATTTGAGGGTGTCTCGTATCATTGTTATGCAGATGATATCCAGATATAATTCTCTTTCAAACCCGTCAAAATGGAAAATATAAACACCCTCATCACATGTCTGTCTGCAATTGAGGAGTGGATGTCAAGCAACTTCCTACAGCTCAATGCATCGAAAACGGAAGTCTTGATCTTAGCGGCTGATAACATCGCCTCTAAGGTAGCAAGCCACCTGGGTTAATTTAGTGGTAACGTTAGGGCAAACATAAAAAACCTTGGTGTAACCTTCGATCAGTCTATGCTAATAGACAAACACATCAAACTCCTGACCCGTACCTGTTTGTTCCACCTCAGAAACATTGCCAAGCTCAGGGGCTTCCTATCCAATGCAGAACTGGAGATGGCTATCCATGCCTTTATGTCATCCCGGCTTGATTACTGTAATGCTCTGTTCTCCTGCCTCAACAAAACATCAATAAACCGGCTACAACAGGTCCAAAATGCTGCAGCCAGGTCACTCACTCGGTCCACAAAAACATGCCACATCACTCCGATCCTTTCTGCCCTGCACTGGCTCCCTGTCCATCTCAGAACCCAATGTAAGGTATTGGTTTACACATATAGAGCTGTCCATGGCCAAGCCCCCGTCTACATTAACGACCTTATCCACCCTCAGAGGACAACCCGGGCCCTGAGGTCCTCCGAGCAAGGCCTCTCAAGGGTGCCCGAACCAGGCTAAAAACTAAGGGGGACCGTGCCTTTGAGGCAGTGGCCCCTATGGAATGAACTCCCCCAGAAACTGAGAGCCTCTGTCTCAGTGGAGGTTTTTAAGGGGCAGCTAAAGACTCACCTTTTCCGACAGGCTTTTGGGGCGTCGGAGGAGGAGGTGAGTTTGTAGCTGTTTCTCAATGGTCTTTTATCCTATCTTTTACTGGATGTGTTTTATGCCTTTTATTACAAACAAAAACATTTTTCCCAATGTTTAAAATCTGTCATACCAGTCCCATGTTTATATATTATTATTATTATTGTTATAAGTATTATTATTATTAATAATAATGTAATTATTCATTATTTTAATACTGTTTGTTTTTTCACCACAGGGGGCAGTGAAATTATGTTTAAAAGAAAAACTACAATCCCATGATGCATTGCGGCGGTCCATTTCTAGCTTCCGGTCCTCAGAAGCTACACGTTGCTAACAGACGTTGGTGCAGATTTTATACCGAATGTAATGTGTTTAAGAGACTTTTAAAACACATACAAAGAGTTAGTTTATCCTTGGAGGGTGATTTATCCGTGCTTTTATTCGTTAAACCCTGTTTTTGTTGCCTCCCGTTCTTTGTTCGTAGCTTTTTATACCACGTTGCTGATCGGTAAACATAAGTAAAGGCATTAACCCCGGGAATAGTGGATAGGAAAAGACGATAGGAGCTGATTTTTGGACAATTCGACTGCAACCCAGAACAGACTGCTAACTCAACAGGAACTATCAAAAACATCCCAATAGAAGTTTAAAGTCACAACATTTTATTAACCAAACAGATTATTGGAGAAACTACTCGGAAAAAAATGTTGTGCAGCAAAATATAACATTGTAACAGGTTAAGATACACAAGGAGGTAAAAGGTATGACAATAACAAATGAAATACAGTAAAAAAAATGATGATTCATCTCGGAAAGATAAGACACAAGACAGGTGAATAGATTCAACAATATAAAACCCTATAAAGTAAAGTGAACATATAGGTACAACAGAAATAAAAACTAATAATGTAGAGTAATAAAAACGTCATAATTCTAATAAAGGTTAAACGATTAAAATATAAAGAAACCAACGTTAAAATAAATGTTGTTATTGAAACTGTTAAATAACTAATATAAGATAAAACCCTTCCTATATCATAAATAAAACAATATAAAAGTAGGTAAATAATAAAGACTAAAACACCATTTAAAGTGGGGGGTTGCTAATCTAAAGAGATGTGTCTTTAGCTGGCATTTAAAAATGTCCACTGAGCCTCTCTGATATTTCCTGGTGTTCCACAGTTTGGGAGCGTAGTGGAGAAAAGCCTCACCCATTTTATTTTGGGGAATTTAGGGATATTTAAAAAGCTGAGGAGGACCTCAGGGCTTGTCCTGGGACATCAAACAAGACTGACTGTGAATTGAAGTCTGTTAGTCAGACTTCAATTCAGAAAGACTCTTAAAATATAACTACAGCTCTCAGGACATCGGGAGGAGGAAACAGCTAGCATGGATCTCATAGTTGTTCAAAATTATGCAGAATGGATTCGCTCGTGGACATTAAGGTGAATACTTTGAGAAAACGTTTTCCCACACTCTTAAGACCACTATGGTTTCTCTCCAGTGTGAACACGTTGATGTTTTTTGAGATTACCTGATGTAGTGAACATTTTCCCACACTCTTCACAGCTGTATGGTTTTTCTCCAGTGTGAACACGTTGATGTTTTTTGAGATTACCTGATGTAGTGAACATTTTCCCACACTCTTCACAGCTGTATGGTTTCTCTCCAGTGTGAATACGTTGATGTGATTTGAGAGCATCTGATCTATTGAACGTTTTCCCACACTCTTCACACCAGTACGGTTTTTCTCCAGTATGAACACGTTGATGTTTTTTGAGATTACCTGATGTCGTGAATGTTTTCCCACACTCTTCACACGAGTACGGTTTTTCTCCAGTATGAACACGTTGATGTGATTTGAGATCACTTGATGTAGTGAATGTTTTCCCACACTCTACACACGAGTATGGTTTTTCTCCAGTGTGAATACGATGATGTGTTTTGAGATGATGTGATTGAGTGAACGTTTGTCCACACTCTTTACAGCTGTACGGTTTTTCTTCAGTGTGAATACGCAGGTGGCTCTTTAAATCTCTAGATGATGTAAAGGATTTGTCACATTGCTGACAGCTGTGACGTCTCTCTCTTCCTTTCGGTTTCTAAAACAGACGGACAGAGAATGAGAGAAAGTAAATCTAAAAAGCATAAATACATATACAGTTAACACGATAAAAACTTGCTTAATATAAACCTTGAGTTAAAGGTAGGGTAGGTAAGTTTGAGAAACAGGCTCGAGATCGCTAGAATTTGAAAATACACAACCGGAGAAAATCTGCCACTTCCTTATAGAGCCCCTCCTCCAACACACACGAACGCGCACATGACCAATGAGGGCACGAGATAAGTTTGTGCACAGATGGAAGGCTGAGTGAGGGAGATTGGAGGCGGGGCTTAATGGAAAACTCAACTGGCATGCTCTATGCTCTCGACAGCAAGGCATGATGGGTAATTTGTGACGTTTTGCTCTTGAGAATGTCAGGCCATTTTGACTTCATGCGCCAATGAGCGGCTCTCATAACAATGAACGAGGCCTCCGACCACAGTGATGCAGGAACATCTCAAACGTAAACCACCCGATCAAGATCCCTCCGCCTCGCGTCCGTCCCTCTGATCATACTGTCGGGGTTTCTTTTTCCAATAATGACCAGCTCGCTGCACATTATCCGGTATATTACACGGCCAAATGCTAAACAAACTGACGACTAACTTGACTTATTTTTAACTTATTTAAACTATGCCAATTTATTGATTCAGCTATTTCAAACAGTTTGCAAGTTTGCAGAAAATAGGTCGGGTTGAGACAATGTGCTGTATTTATGTGTGTGTGAGAAAGTGTAACGGCTGTATTTATGTGTGTGAGAGAAAGTGTAACTGCTGTATTTATGTGTGTGTGAGAAAGTGTAACGGCTGTATTTATGTGTGTGTGAGAAAGTGTAACTGCTGTATTTATGTGCGTGTGAGAAAGTGTAACAGAATAACAAGGCTATTATCACGATACGATGCTGTATCGATTATTTCCCCCACCCCTGTAATGTAGACATACATACAGTATATGTCACATTTGGGTTAATAATGTTTCTGTAGAGTGTTGTTTATTATATTAGCAAAGGCACTAACAGTAGTTTTGACTTTGGAGTTAGCTAGGAGTTCTGAATTCAATGGTTACTGTGCATTAACACTGTATTAATTAATTTGGGGATAACAGTGTTAGGAATATATTGTGATGAAGTGCACACTGACCTGAGCTCCAGGGGTCTTTTTGTTCTCCTCCGTGTTTCTCTCAGAGCTCCTTCTCCAGCTGTGTCTCTGAAATAAATCAACACAACTACAGCTGACACAAAACCGGACAACCCAATACAACCGACAGACACAACAAAACAAATCTACTTCGTAGGTTCGTAACAGAGGAGAGAAGTACATTTACTCAAGAACTGTACTTAAGTACCATTTAGAGGTACTTTTACTTTACTTGAGTATTTCCATTTAATGCTACTCTGGGCGTTTCTCAATCTCGAGTACGCTTGCTTGGTAGCACATGACTTCCGAGCGTCTTGCTTCAGAAGCGAGGCAAGAATACTTCCTGGCATTCGGAAAACAAAGAGTGGAACAGGCGAGCACGTGTGCAGGTGTGCATCACGTGAGAGGCCTCGCCTTACATTTTCCGCCACAGATTTGGGGAAATTGGTCCGTGCGCAAAGCATTGTGGGGATTTTAAGACCGTGGAGTCTACACATGTGCAGCCTCGAAATTTCTCCAAACGAAGTACGCCGGGCTCGGTAGATTTCCAAGTATCAGAGACTTTCTGACTCAGCAGACCATAATAACCTGAGAGGCTGTCCAACAACATCACCTGGGACCCAAAGCATGCTCTGAACAGAGAATATGAACTGCTATCTAATGGAGATTCAATAAAGTCAGACTGAAGCATCCTTTGTGCTCCAGTCAGTCCTCTCAGTAAATACAGAGCTGAATCCAGATCAAAAGCACGCTGAAGGCTCTTTGAGCAGGTTGTCTCTCACGGATCCTGCTGTTATGTTACATGCTTGTTGTTTATGTATTGTGTCTTGATATTTGTTTATGTTGATGTTACACATGGAGCTGCTGTGATGCAAGTCACATTTCAGACTTGATCTGACCATTAAAGTTTTACATTACATGTTACTTGTTAGATGCTTTTATCCAAAGCGACTTACATACTCAACACTGTGGACAATCCCCACAGGAGCAATTTTGGGGTGAAGTGTCTCAGGGACACAACGACATGCTGACTGCAGTGGGACTCAAACTTGTTATCCTCTGATTCGAAGATCAGTGCACTAACCCACTGCGCCACACGCCTCCATATTATCGTATCGTATACAACAACGTTCTAACCTATATCTAACCATATTGTGCATCAGTGGCGGCCGGCCCATAGGGGCGCCGCCCCCCCTCTTCCCACATAAAAAATATTTAAAAAAAATATTTGTTATTTTTATTTTTAATAAACAAGGTAAATATTATATAATTGGTATCAGTAAAATGTATAATCTACAATAAAATCTCATTTAAAATTGTGTTACGATGTCTAAAGTTACTGATAAGTCACATGTTTCCTGCCTGGCCTTGCCCTCATTACTCCCTCTCTGAGTGCAGCAAGTGCAGCAGAAGCCAACTGTTGCTATCTTTAAACTATGCCGCCGAAACATAATTTCAGCCAATCAGCGTCTTCAAATCTGATGGTCACAGGGCTCCTACGTCAGCGCCCGGTGCAGTCTGTGAGTTGTTTGGACTTGTATTCAAGGAGACAAAACAGGAAGCTGTCATACACTCTGGAAGCTACCATTAGCAGCTAATGAAAACTCAGTTTTTGACATAAAAATTGAGTTATGGATCATCGATCATTTTTCAAAGTGACAGACACATTGGATTAACCTTCAGCTGCGTTTTTCTCGTTTTTGATCAGAATTGTTATTCTGCAAAAGGTGAGCATATCTCCATGTTTTGCTACCTAAAGCTACGTCGTGTGATGTCTGTATTTGCTTCCCCTGTCGCGAGTTCTGATCGCTCAGTGATGATACTTATATTTCTAGAATCTGTGGAATCTCAGCTTGTTAGCACAAGCTTGTTTGTGCATATCCGATAAGTATATCGATTGATTTATACCTAGAGTGCGTTAGCATTTTTTCGCTCAGGGCTCATTTAGACGCTTCTTGTGAGACTTGTGTTTTGTTTCGGTAAACATGGTTCATATCATCAGTTAGCTGCGTTTCCTCTGAGTAGGACACATGAATAGTTTATTACATTTTATGAAGTCCTGAGACACAGTTTCGTGAGAAAGAAAACGGGGGAAAGAAGCCCCTTAACAGGTTAAATGGGAATTAAATCATTTTAAGTAATTTTGAGTGTTCCCAAAGCCCCGGTGTTCTGCAGTTTGTGTGGGCCTACTGTACTGTTGCACAGTTTATGCTGTAGAAACTATGTCCAGGACAAGGTGTTTGGAAGTTTTGGAAGATTCATAGCTAACCACACTGAAGTTATGGAGGTATTGATCAGTCTTCTCATATTTTTAAGCCTCAAAGTGTCTTTGTCTTTCCTCCCCCTCCCCCTCTAATGGCGCATTTCCACTACACGGCCTCGCTCGGTATGGCTAGGCCTCGTTAGGACTGGCTCACTTTATGGCGCATTGCCATTACAGTTTAGGAACTGGGGTAGTATCTATAGTAACGCAGTGTAGGCGGAGCCGTGACGTCATCTTCAATGAGAACCCCAGAAAAACAACACAGCCGTTAGCTGTTAGCCCTCAGAGCTCACAGCTCCTCATATATGTTCAGAAACTAGACAAAAGTTAAACAAGTACAAACCACAGACTGTCTGTGTCATGGCGACTACAGTCACTGGTTTATTTATGTCTGTATAGGCCGTTGTTGTGAGTGTGGACGGTCGGAGCATATACTGCGTTAGCTTAGCCAATCTCCATTTAGAAAACACGCATTTTAAAAGGTTTTTCGCCTGCCGTCTGTCTGCAGACTTGACAAAGCATTAATTCATGGTTTTTACTAACCGGTATCAGTATGTTGTTACTTCGGCATCATTTTGAAACGTGTATTACAATTAAATCACGGTCAAATATGTCCATCTTGTTGTAGTTGTAGCCCCCTTGCCAGCGATGCTCTCTCTAGTTTAGCATACTCAGCCCGACTCAGCCTCGTTGTCTCTGGCCCTAGACCCACGATTTTATGAGGCCAGAAAAACTGTGAATTAGGACCCGCCGGCCAGTACTAGGCCAAGTGGAAACGCAACCAAAGACGGGCCGCTGACGTCACAGCCCTCTTAAACCGTGCTCCGCGCTGTAGTGGAAACGCGCCATAACATCACCAGAAGTCATAATTTAGGGGGTCTTTTCGCAAAAAATTGTACCGGGGAGCTTCCCCCCGGACCCCTAGTATTGTTTGATCACCATTTCCACAGCCCCACCTAAAATATTTTCCACCAGCCGCCACTGTTGTGCATTCATATTGTATTTTCTAAACAGGTTGTGATCTTTCATTTGGGGATAACAGTGTTAGGAATATATTGTGAAGAAAAGCACACTGACCTGAGCTCCAGGGGTCTCTTTGTCCTCCTCCATGCTGCTCTCAGTGCTCCTTCTCCGGCTGTGTCTCTGAAATAATCAACACAACTACAGCTGACACAAAACAAGATAACTCAATACAACCGACAGACACAACAAAACAAAGCTACAGCTACGTCTTAGGTTAATAGCAGAGGTGAGAAGTAACTAAGTACATTTACTCAAGTACTGTACCATTTAGAGGTACTTTTACTTTACTTGAGTATTTTCATTTAATGCTACTCTGTACTTTTAGAACAGTTCAGAGGTAAATGGTGTATTTTTACTCCACTACATGTATTTAATACCTTTAGTTACTTTACAGATCTGGGTGAATGATGTGAAATATAATCAAGTGTTAAATCAGACTTTAGTTCCACCTGGAGTAAATTCACAAGCTACCCTGCAGTACTTCTACTGTTACACACACAAGGATGTTACCTCTCTCTCCTCCTCGTCCTGGTTCTTCAGTCTTTCTTCTCCTTGATAAAACACTGCCGTTAAACACACTAATCTCCCTTTACTTATGTTTACCGATCAGCCACGTGGTATAAAAAGCTACGAACAAAGAACGGGAGGCAACAAAAACACGGTGTAACGGATAAAAGCACGGATAAATCACCCTCCAAGGATAAACTAACTCTTTGTATGTGTTTTAAAAGTCTCTTAAACACATTACATTCGGTATAAAATCTGCATCAACGTCTGTTAGCAACGTGCAGCTTCTGAGGACCGGAAGCTAGAAACGGACAACCGCAATGCACCATGGGATTTTTTTCTTTAAACATCAGTTCACTGCCCCCTCTGGTGAAAAGATAGAAAAACTAACGGTATTAAAATAAATAATAATTACAATGTTAATAATAATTATATATAAAGATGAGACGGGTCAGACGGGTTTTAAAAGTTGTGGGAAATGTTTTTGTTTGTAATAATACTTATAATAATATATATATATATATATATAATAATAATTATATATGTTTTGATTTTAATGATTGATCATTAAAGTGTTATCAAAGCTGGTAAAGGTGCAGCTAGTTTGAATTACTTTGTATACTGAGGGACTTAAAAAGAATTGGACAAAAAATGTAAAGTAAAATAATAATATAATAAAAAAAAAGATAATTAAATGAGATAAAAATGAAAGATAAACAAAAAAACTTTTTTTTGTTTGTTTGTGATATTTTTATGATTAAACACACTATTATTATTATAATAACAATTATAATGAAATAATTAAAATAACAAAATAACAAAAGAAAATTAAGATCAAGAAAAAATAAATAGATCAAATAAAATGATAAACTTGAAAAATAACATAAAGATTTGTAATAATAAAATTATATTAATTAAAATATTTAAAAAATATGTTTTATTAAAACAATAAAAATAAAGTAAGTGTTATGACCGGCTTGTAGGCCACAACAGGAAAAGAGAGAGAGATGTTTGAGGGTTCCAAAAACCACGGCACATTTAATGTGGCAATTCCAAAACAACATCAAAAACATGAGAGGATGGGCGAGGGGAAAGGATCCCGGCGAGTGTCTCCGCAGCGGTCTTGGAGAGAGTCACGAAGGCCATGTGACTCCGGGCAGCTGGGCTTAATTAGCACCTCGGCTCCGGCCAGGTGTCCCCAGTCATGCTGATTGGCCTCCTCAGCTCCACCCATAGACTGTATATATAAATGGACGTAGGGTCCGTGACGTCACCCATAGGATTCTGCAGAGTTGCCGAGAAGCCCTTAGTAGGCGGAGTCGGCCACTAACGGCTCGACAGTGACGTCTGAGTCTAACTCCCGCCTGCTCCAGCCTGCTCCAAATAAGGGCAAAGAGGCGGAGCCGAGGCGGGACCTTCTGCCTCCAGCTGGGAAGTAACAGAGCTAGCTCAAGCTAAGAAGCTAAGCTAACATGCTTCCCCATCTGCACACTGCCGTCACATTTGACGTTTCTAAGGTAAGCGGACATGAAACTATTCAGCAAAACTATAAATAATAATCTAAGTTATTGAGTTTTTAGCATAATACTTCAGAATCTTAAAATCCCTTAACGTTTGTATGCAATGTGCTAAATGCAACACTGGAATCAAGCAAATATTAATATGTTTGCATGACATTAGTTATTTATATTTTGCTATCACTTAATTATACGTTTAATACATTTAAGTTAAGCTAAGGTGCATGTGATGGTAGCTAGTTAGTGCTCTTACCTGTGAGGCCTCCTCCAAACAGCATTATAACCAGACTGTATCATTAAAACTATAAGTACCAGTTCTAGATCCTTGACTTTAGACAAACAATTCAAAAGACAAAATGTATTTAAAGACCAATCTTTATTTGAAGGTGCCTCTTAACCTGAGATATTAGTTATACAGTAATAGTATTGACAATCTAAAAAAACTGAGCAACTCAACAGTCAACTTTTATATTTCTTATTGTCTAAAGCATTTATTATTTTCATTTTCACCTCTCATATTCAGTGTGGATGGATTGAGACAGCGTGGTGTCCAGAGAGCTGCAGAGACTTCAGGGAGAAACCTCCGTGTGATGGACGTCCAGTCTGTTGGTTTGGAGAGGACTGAGGCTCTTTCCTCTGCGAGAAGGACCAGGCCTGATGGAGGAGCCCATGCTGGGCATAGCTGATACCAACTGCACAGGCCTTGTCTGTCACTTTATTTGACTAAATGTGTTTACTTATACATTTAATAGGTTTACACCTTCTGTCCATATGTGCTTTTTTATTTAAAACATGTTTGATTAACTTTTGGTTCAGATTTCAATAAATTGAATTTGTATTTGCACTCCTTTTGTCCATTATTCTTACTGAAAATGTTAGATTACACATTCACATCTGACTGAAGATTGGCCCCATTTATTTGTGACGTTGCAAACTCTGCGGTACAAGGTACAGGTTGTGAAGCTCATAAAGTGAGGCAAATAGAATTAATCAGCTGATGGAGTGTAGATGTGGAAATAGGTGCATTCGATCAGCTGACTTCACAATAAAAGTAGTTTCTTAGTGAATGTCCTGTACTGGTCTTAACATCTCATAACATCAGCTTTTAATTTTCCTCTTGGATGTTCTTCTTGACCCTCAAAGAAGGAGAAAATGTTGAGTCGTGTCTTTCAGGCATGTCCTTTCCTAACAAAAATTACAGGAAACATAAAACATATTATTGCAGAACAAGTGTGTTATTTATGAAAGAGGTGTGTTTGTGTTTAGGGGCTGTAGATATAATTATTTTGTAATTGTAATGTTTTATTTTATTTCAACAGTGAGCTACAAAGACAATCAGATTATGAATGAACAGTATGACATTCATCAACATTGAAATATATTTTATTATCAAAATAATATTTAACTGTTATCAAAACTTAGTGCAACTGTAGAAGCTTGCTCTGTTGTCTCACTGAAATCATAACTTTTACCACGTTTTTTACAGACAATATTGAGAGATAAATAGCAGTTGTCACTAATAGCTTTGCCTTCAATACCTTAAATTAGAAAGCTGACAAAGTAATATTGCTTGTTAACATGTAACCCTTTGCATGGAAAAAACCCTCAACTTCACTGATGTGTAGGTGATCTAGTATTTAGTATTGTTTAATGGAATGTATATCAGTGTATTAAAGTCAATACTTCATTTATTTAAACCAATATCTTTCTTGATTCTTTGTACAGTATGAAAAAAGAGTATTTGTACCTGTGCTGAAGTTCACTGCTGTGAGGAGTCCAGTTCTGTCTCTCACTCTCTGGTCCAGCCTGTCTGCATCACCTGGAAACTTTAAACAAACAGATATATATGTAAAGAACCATGTGTACAAACAATATAACTTATTCTCTTCTGTTGAACATGTTGGATTGTGTATTTTCCGAGTCAGGGTCCTTTTTATTTTAATGTAACTTTGGAAGTTGTGTTACCAATGCTGTTGTGTTACTGTTTATTTGATACCAATTTGGTAATGCAATTAATAAAAACAACAACGTTTGGGTTCGTTCTTCAGATGACTGTGACGTTAACGTGTAAGCTCAATAATGAACTCCAGCTCAACCAACCATATTGTAATATCTAAGTAATCATCTTGAAATATGACATTAATAATTGTAATATACACACATCTTATTGTGAGGTTGATTTCACATACACTACTTCGACGTTAGCTTGTCTACATACTTGAGCATAGCCAATTTAAATTAACCTTAGCGATGCATACAGTTCCTACCTACATAATAAAATATCTCTCTAAGTTACAAGGATGACCTTATTTTATCAACCTCAAACAGAAGCCTTTTGTTCTACAGTACTATCTCACTTAACGCTTAACACTTGTCTATTTCATTTTAACCTTTATATATACAGTCTATGGTTTTAAGTTAACTTGGAGGATACGATTAGCATCGTTAGCACCGATGTAGCTACCACTGGTCCGGCAGTGGCTCAGTCAGTAGGGGCTTGGACTGGGAGCCGTAGGGTCGCTGGTTCAAGTCCCCGACCAGACCTAAATATGGAGTGTGGACTTCTACTTGGAGAGGTCCCAGTTCACCTCCTGCCCTGCCGTGGTGCCCTTGAGCAAGGCACCGGACACCCCCCTTCCCCCCCACTCCCATTGCTCCCCGGGCGCTGTACAATAGCTGCCCACTGCTCCTAGTACTAGACTCCTTGTACTAGGATGGGTTAAAAGCAGAGGCCAAATTTCACTGTGTGTGCTGTGTGCTCTGCATGTGTGACCATTAAAGAGGGTTTCATCCCTCCCCTATTCTTCACTCGCTTACACGCAAACCCAAGCCTTAACATTCATTACATAGCTGATTAAAATCATAAACACATAAATAAAGTACTCGAATTTCACTTACCGCAAAACGGCATTCATGCACCGTCTGTTTTAACCGCAGAGCGAGTCACAATAGTCCGATATATAAGCATGAAGAACAAACAACCACGGCCGGGATCAAGTTGTGTTCCCTGGATGAACTGAGCAGGCAGAGTCCCTGTAGCTTCTAGAGATGGGCGAGTCCTGATTCATCCGGATCATTAACCCGGATCCTAGAAATGAGCTGGTCGTGACGAGTCTCCCCTCTCCATTAACCCGAGTCCTTGAGTCCCACACTTGGTGTGACGTACAAATTAAAACTATAAATTGCGTCACTCGCTACTCTCTTTATAACATGTAAAATCACATTACAACGTACCCCAGTCCATCTACCTACCCTTTAGTAAGTATACAGGATAGCTGCCTGCCAGAAGTTATCGTTTGGCTCAGGGGAGGGGACGCGGATCAGTGAAACTTCCTGCAGACTCGTGGGGACTCAGAGGAGCCGACGGCTCCTAACCGTAATAGCATAGCAGATCCAGCGATCTCGTCATGTGCACGAGCATAGCCCCTCCTCCAGCACCCGGCTCCCGCGCTATGCACGAGCAGACTCGCTCGCAGACTCGCTCGCAGACTCGCAGACTCGCTCGCAGACTCGCTCGCAGACTCGCAGACTCGCAGATTCGCAGACTCGCAGATTCGCAAATCCTGACTCGCTGCAACACACAGCGGATCAGACTCGTGCGGACTCGGAGCCGTAACCATATAGCAGCAGATCCAGAGATCCAGCAGACTCGTCCTCATGCACGAGTCAACAGCAGACTCAGATTTGCCAAATCGCAAAATAACCCTTTTTTTTGTGATCAACATTTTTTATTAAAGCAAAATACACTGTGTAGCGGGGGTTAATATAACGTCAGTTTAATAGATAGATAGATAGATAGTACTTTATTGATCCCAAATTGGGAAATTGTTGTTACAGCAGCATAAAAGGCATTTTACAATAAAACAAAACTACAAAATATACAAGAATAGAAAGAAAAATAAAATAAAATATAAAATATAAAATATACATGTCGAAATAGAAAATATACATGCAGATATTATATATATATATATACAAATATATATATATATATATTCAAAATATATGGAATAATAATATGCTCGTGAAATGCATCAACTTTTCGGTTTCACCGATAGGATTTCTACGGTCTTGATGATGCTGACTCATATGACTCAAATGACTCGTATGATCCGGATCTCTTCAATGACTGACTCAGAAGACCCTGAGTCCGTAAAAGGATCCGGATTTGCCATCTCTAGTAGCTTCACGGACGGAGCAGCTAGCAGAGAGACAAGAAGCTAACAGCAGCAGTCACTTGACAGAGCTGTCACTCAATGTGACCACGCCCTAATTTATGCAAAAACTTTAAGACCTAATATAAATAAAAGGGTCGTGTTAGAAAACAATTCACTCACAGATTCATAATCATGAAGGTGGAATCTAACTATATTCATAATAATATTTATTGGATCCATCGGTAGAAACATGTTTTTTTAGGCTGTGAAATTGGGCATTTTAACATGGGGCTCTATGGAAATTGCTCCTTTCTGCAGTCAGCGCCTATCGGCCAATATATGAACTGCAGTTTGTGGCACTTCCGCATTGGCGTCCCGGCTCTTCCCCAGAGTTTGCCGCTTGGCTCCACCCCATCACAGGACCTGCAACACACCTGCACACTCACAGGCCACAGGCTCTGGGGCCGTCACATAAGTAAAACTTTATTTATATAGCACCCTTCTCAACACGAATGTACAAAGTGCTTTACATACAGTACACAATACACAAAATACAACTATACAATGTAGAACAAAAGGCATAAAACACAGCAAGTAAAAGATAGGATAAAACACCAATGAAAAACAGCTACAAAAGTGTGGGAAAAAGTTCACTGCATCAAGTGGTCTCAGAAAACATCAACTTATTCACACCGGAGAAAAACCGTAGTGGTGTAAGAGTGTGGGAAAATGTTTTCTCAAAGTATTCACCTTAAAGTCCACGAGCGAATCCACACCGCATAGTTTTGAACAACTATGAGAGCCAAGCTAGCTGTTTCCTCCTCTTGATGTCCTGAGAGCTGTATAGAGTGGCGAAGTCACGCCCACTTACTTCCGGGTAATGGGACCTTATTTCGGAAAAATTATGCATTGAAGTCAATGGGGAGAGAAAACTTATCTTTCGATCCCGTTTGAATTGTGCCATGAATTACACATATGATGTTTGTCAATCTTAAAACATTTCCATGTCAAAAAAGTCACAGTTTGTCGTAAAACTGTTGAAATATAAGACTATGAAAAATACGTAACTAGAAAGACTACAAATCCCAGAGTCGCGTAAGTGATGTCACAATTGTTTTCCTCCACTAAGATCTAAGATCAGCGCCATATAGATATAATCTATCTATATGGCGCTGGCTAAGATAAGATAACTTTAACAAGATGCCTGTGTGCTTAGTACCAGGTTGTTATTATACCAGCAATGGGTCTTGCTCGTTCTTTCGCTTCCCGTCTGATGAAAGGACCAGGAGTACTCTGGATCAAGCTAGCTAGTAGCTAGTGTTGAGCCCCTAATATGGGGAAAATATCAGACAAGGAAACAGAGACGTTGTTCGTTTGCTTCAAGTCTAATGTATTATGCAACCAACCACATGGTACACATAGCACACTGTATAATACAAAACATAGATTCTTGACATAAAACAATAACTAACAATGCACGTACTGCAAACATACATCCAATTTAACACACAAAATGTCCCTTTTTAAATGCACACTACAAACATACATATCCAAATTAACACACAAAATCCCCTTCTTGGAGCTAAACTGCACTATCATAGCTAGCGGCGCTAGCATAGCTAATGGCGCCAGAAAAGCTAGCATTCACAGCTACAACAATTACAGAACCCAGAAAAACCCTCCAAAAATACCCTCCAACAACTATCACACCAACAGTGTGCTTTTCACATTAATATTACACACAGTCAGTCTACATATATAACATTTATCACGGATGAATTCACCTAATATGGGGAAAATATCAGACAAGGAAACAGAGACGTTGTTCGTTTGCTTCAAGTCTAATGTATTATGCACCAGTGGCAAACAACAAGCGCCCTCTGCTGGACAGACCCGGAAGGTCATCAACCATGACTTGTCATATCTATTACACACTCCCCTTCAAAACAGATGTCGTCCCGACATTATAACCCACAATATTAGGCCTACATGTCAGCAACACCTATAAACATTTATTAAACACATACCACGCTCACTGCTCAGTTTGGCAAAAGTGTACACACTCAATTTACACATTTAAGCCCTTGGCTTAGTAGAAAGTCCATCATTGTATGACAAACATATGTTCATAAGCTCTCTGTTTTTTTTTTTAGTCCATGAATGTATGTTGTGTGTGTGAGCACTCTACTTCTTCAAAAGTTCATCATTGTGTGTGGTGTACATGGTTGTGTCTACCAAGCTTTCCTTCCTCAGTCCATAGGTGTCTGAAGTGTATATGTGTGTATGTGATCACTCAGCCTCTTCAAAAGTCCATGAGTATGTCTGGTGTGTGTGTGTCTGTGTATAGGCATATCTTTCAGTACCCAGGAACAACAGGCTGGTAGTTAAACTGCGTCATCCATGTACCTATGGCTGGCACTGTAGCATAGGGCAGTGGCGGGTACCAGTATACGATGTTAGCACTGCAACAAACTGGATTACCTAGCTGATCGTATGTGAAGAATGTCGTAGGTCGTCTGTCTCTCACAGGTCCCTGAAATCCAATGTCAGTGTCATTGTTATCTTCATTTTGAACAGGTGAAAGTGGTGCCGGTGTTCTCTCTCCCAAAGCAATCTCCTCTTGAGCCCCTTTGCCTGACATGTCCTCCTCATTCAGAACATCACCTCCGCCCTGAGCCTCTTGTAGCTGGGGTATGCCTTGTTGCCGATGTTCTACATCCTGGGAGGTTTTCTGTAATTTCCACTTCGGGATCCTCTCTGTGGGTATTTACCTGAGGCTGCATTACAGGCAGAGGTTGGACCCTGGGCATGTGATAATATTCACAGTCATCATCGCTGTCACTTCCATCGTCGTCCTGATGTGGTTGTTCTTTGTCCCTACTTGTCCTAGTTGTAATTTCTCTTTTTGACTTTGCAGGTTGTAGCTGTATCTCTAAGGGCAGATGGTCACATGGCAACAGGAGATTACGGTGTAGTATCCGGCTTCCTCTACTGTTCCCTTGCTCCGGCAGAACTTCATAGATGGGCATGTCTTTCCCAACCTGACGGATGACTCTGTGGATACAATCTTCCCAGTGGCTCCGAAGTTTACCTGTTCCCCCTCTGGGTGTCAGATTCCTGACGAGGACACGATCACCCTCGTGTAGAACAGAACTCCTTACTTTGCTGTCGTAAGTTCTCTTGCTCCTCTCAGCACATTTCTTTGCATTTTCTGCTGTGATCTCATATGCCTCTTGCATCTGTTGTTTCCATTTTCTCATATACTCTTGGTGGTCTGCATTTCCTGTCTCAGGGGTCAAGCCAAACAATAAGTCAACAGGCAGTCTTGGTGACCTCCCAAACAGGAGATAGAATGGGGAGAAGCCTGTAACATCACAGCGAGTGCTGTTGTATGCATAAATGAGCTTAGGCAGTGACTCTTTCCAATTTGACTTCTGCCTTTCAGGAAGCGTCTTTAGCATTTGCAGCAGCGTTCTGTTGAACCTTTCAACTTGACCATTCCCTTGCGGGTGGTAGGGCGTGGTTCTTGAGCCCATCACTCCACAGTTTTTCTTCAGCTGTGCAAATAATTGATTTTCAAATTCACCTCCCTGATCGTGGTGGATTCTCAGAGGAAATCCGAACTTCAGTGCATAATCATTGAACACCTTATCTGCCACTGTCTTGGCGGATTTTGACATTGTGGCGTAGGCTTGTGCAAAGCGTGTGTAATGATCGACTATTACCAAGATGTATTCATATCCACCCTTACATTTATCTAAATGCAGAAAGTCAATTGATACCAATTCGAATGGCTGTGTGGTGACAATGGAGGTGAGAGGAGCTCTTGTCTCTCTGTAGGGCTTCTTCTGTTTGAGACAAGCACAGCTCTGAGACACGTAGTGCTCTATTTCCTGCTGCATATGTGGCCAGAAGAAACGGTCTCGTACAAGTGATGATGTGCGTTCCCCACCTTGATGCCCCATTTCATCGTGGAGTTGTCTCAGAACAGTTTTTTTGTACTTTTCTGGTAGGACCAGTTGTGTCCTGAAAGCAGTCTTTCTGTGAAGTATGCCATCTTCATCAAGGCTGAGTTTTTCCCAGTCGCGGAGTAAGCATTTACTCTGAGCATTGAATGATTTCAGCTCTTGTCCTGCAGGCCTCTTACCTAGCTGTTTGGACTGTATCACAGGGCCAATGTTTTGATCATCCTGTTGAGCTTGACATATGGTTGACTTTGGAAGAGGTGTCGGTGTCCTCTCATCTGTCTCACACTCAATAGCCATCACGGACCACACTGTGTTCGTATCTCTTGCTTCCACTCTTTGCACTGTAGCTTCGATTGAAGGAGACAACATTTCCTCTGTACATTCTTGCATCATCGTTTCAATGTCACAAGGCATTCTTGAAAGGCCATCAGCATCACTATTTTCTCTGCCCGGACGATATCTGAGGGTAAGATGGAAATCTGCTAGCTCAGCGACCCACCTATATCCTGTGGCGTTGAGTTTGGCTGTTGACAACACATAGATAAGGGGATTGTTATCCGTGAACACAGTGCAAGGTGAGCTGATCAGGTAGTCTCGAAATCTCTCAGTGACCGCCCACTTTAAAGCGAGGAATTCTAATTTCCCTGAATGAAGATGGTAGTTTTTCTCAGCTCTGGTCAGTGTGCGAGATGCATAAGCTATTACACATAGCTTCCCCCCCTGTTCTTGATACAACACTGCACCTAACCCTTGGTTTGACGCATCCGTGTGCAAGATAAAAGGTTTGTTGAAGTCTGGGAATCCAAGTATTGGTGGCTCAATCAGACAGTCAATCAATTGTTCCAGTATCTGCTGATGTTTGTCAGTCCACGTTATCAGCTGATGTGAGCTGGCTCCTCCGTTCTTCATTTTTCCTGTCTTTGTTCTTGTGTTGTTGTCTTTTTTGTGAGCCGTTCCAGGGCCTGCTTCAAGTAGGGCATAGAGGGGTCCAGCTATTTGAGAGAAGTCCCTAATATACTGTCGATAGTAACTCAGTAGTCCCATGACTGCCCTCAGCTCTCCCACAGTCTTTGGTCTCTTCTCCTTTAAAACTCTCACAGCAAGCGTATCAGCAGGGTCCATTTTACTTCCCTCAGCAGACACAATTCGCCCGAGGTAGCGAACCTCATTCTTGAACACTTCGCACTTGCTGGGCTTCAGTTTTATTCCATGCTGCCGTAGTCGTTGTAGCACTGTCCTCACATGTTCTACATGGTCGTCGAATGATCTGCTAAAGACTAGGGTGTCATCCAGATACGGGATACATATCTCATCTCTCAGCCCTACCAAACATTCTTCCATGCAGCGCTGGAAGGCAGCTGGGGCGTTCATTAGTCCGAAGGGAATCCTGATCCATTCATAAAGACCCCAGGGAGTCACAAAAGCAGTCATGGGTCTGCTCTCTTTGGCCATGAAGCCCTGATGATAGGCTTTCCCTTGATCCAATAGCGAAAACCAGGAGTTTCCTCCAAGGCCATCCATGATGTCCTGCACTCTGGGAATAGGTTGGCGGTCGGGGAGAGTTTTTCTGTTCAGTTCCCGGAAGTCAATACAGAGTCTCAAACTCCCATCTTTTTTCCGAACACAAACGACTGGTGATGCATATGGCGAGTTGGACTTCTTAACCCAGCCTTGTGCAATCAGATCATGCAAGTAGTCCTTCATTTCTCTGTATAATGGCTTAGGCACAGAAATGTATCTTTTTGCCACAGGTTCAGTGTCTTTCAGCGATATACTTAGTTGCAGGTTCTCGATGCAGCCAATGTCATCATCTGTTTGTGAAAAGGAGGAAGACTCCTCTCTCAACATCTGGTGGACTTTCTCTTGCTCTAGCTCACTAAGGTGGCTCAGCTTCACAGGCGGATCCCATACATCATTAGCAACTTGGTTCTCTTCAACTCTGATGTGATTTATCGTGCTTGGTGCAGGGCGAGACCCCTCTAGTATTGAGGCTGGGTACACTGCCTGAATTTGCTGGACAGTTCCAATCACAGTTCTACCTGCCAACACTATTTCATGGTCAGTAGGGTTCTGCACACTCACAATAATGGATGGTTTGGTGCCTTTTCTCACCTTTACGAGCGTGTCGCAGAATTCGAGCCCTTCTGCCCAGCGGGGGTTCACATCCGGCTCAAACACTAGCGTTATATCATCTTGTGGTGACTGCATCCGCACCTGGCACTGAACTTGGACAGATGTATGTTTTGGTATGCTGATCCTCTGTTTCTTTGTCTTGACAACATATTCATCTGTTTGTTCAGCACTGATCTGTTTCACAAAGGCTTTTGCTTGAGTTGGCTCCAGGTCAGGGAATACTGCCCTTACTGCATCACCCAGCTGTTCACTGTCAGTAGTGTTTGACTGTTTCAGCTCGCTGCCTATGATGAGCTCAATGACATTGGAGCCTATTATTGGTCGAACAAACTTGTTACCTCTCATTACCAGTGTGGGGACAGCAACTTCTAATGAAGGTGCATTCTCTGGAGCTAGTTTAAAGGTGACTTCCACCCAACCTGCATATGGCATGTTCTCCCCATTTGCTGCCACTATGTCAAGTTTGTCTGCCGTATCCAAAATCTCAGAAATGTCTCTTAGTCTCATGTCAGGTAAGTGTACTTCTTTCCACATCTCATCAATAATTGTGACCTGGGAGCCTGAGTCCCATAAGGCTTGAACCAATTTACCTTGGATGTAGCAGTCGATCAGGTATTTTTTTCCAACTAACGGAACCATTTTAGTCTGTTTTTCTCTTTTAGGGGCGGAGTTCATGGTCATGCAATGGGACGGGGCACATTTTTCTCGATGCACAGCCCAGTCATTCACTTGACATAGTTTAGAACAGTAAAGTACATATTTACATGAGGCACATTGTTTAAATGTAACTTTTTCATCCTTTTTCCCACAATGTGTGCATTGTTGAGACATTACTGTGTCAGTGGTCACTCCCTGTCCCGTGCGAGCGACCCTTCCCCGTTTAAAGGATTATATCCAACCTGTCTCTGCCCTGGAGCTCGACAGCCAGCAAGAAAGTGTTCGCTGCTGCCACATCTGTAACAGTGCGTGCAGTAGTGTTCAGTTCCACGCTGTTGACAGCCAAAACATCTCCTCATACGCCCACGGTTTGGTGGTGGAACGCTGCGCTGTGTGTCAAAGCTCTGATGATATTGTGCATTTTCTTCTCTGTGTCCCGGACCAGGAGTGAACCAATGTCCCTGTGGCAGTCCCTGCCTCTGCTGACCTGGAAATTGCTGAACTGATGTGGGATCTGGCCCTTGTGCTGGTGGCTGTTGCTGTATAGACTCTCTGATTTGAGACACTTCTGCTCTAAGATCTTTCAGTAGAGCCATCTCAGATCTTATCTCTTTAAGCTGGGAGAGTACCATAGGGGAAATTGTATCTATGTTTTTCTGAGCACACTGCTTTTCTATCTTTTCAACAGGAGCATCATTGGACTGAGCTGCATGTATCATGACAGGGCGTTGTTGTCCTAACAATTTTCTTTTACTCTGCGTCTCTTGCTCACAGGCACAAGCTGCATTCATCCGCTCTAGTAACAGTTCATCAGAGATGTCAGTCTGCTCAAGGTATGGTTGGAGATCACGTTTTACATTATCACTCTGGAGACCAGTTAACACAGTGTGAAGGAACATGTTCTGCACTAAGCATGGATCATATTTGAGACCTGACTCAGCTTCTTGGGAGGCAAACAAAATCTTCTGTCTCAGGTCAAAAGCTCGGATAAGGAAGTTCTGTGGGGTTTCCTTGATGCCCTGAACCTCAGAGGTGAGCTGCTTATAGAGGTCGGTTGCACTCTTCTCCTGGTAATGGGAACGGAGTATACGTCTCAATGTTGGTAAGGTCAAGTTAATTTTCCCCTCCAAATAACTACGGAGCTGCATGCCAGGAGAAATGGCTCTTATCACTGCATCCACAATCTCAGGTTCTGGAAACCCTTTACTTAGTCCATGTTCAATTTGGCGAGCTAAACTTGAAAAAGTAAGCTTATCTTTTTGTCCATGTTCACCAATTTGGCCAGATATTTTTAATTCCTTAAACCATGGGGGGTGTGCATGGCTGATGGCTGTGCTCTGTGCTGTGTCCTTGCTAGAAGACATATTGTTTGTTTCTTTGTTCACTTTCTTCTCTTTCTCTGTTGTTGTACTTGCTAACTGCAGCTGCAAGGCTTCAATTTCTTTCATTATCTTTTCCCGCTCTTGATCCTTCTTAATCTTTTCCTCATTTGCAAATCTTTCCTGTACACTTACTTGTGTGTCACTTGTAACAGCTTGGAGTTCTGACATTTTGTCTTGAAAATGAAGGAGTTCAGACATTCCCTTATCCTCAAGCTCATCAAGCTCTTCCCTCTGTATGTGATTTGAAATCAATGTCATGAGAGCTGTTCGACTCCTGCCTGTAACAAACTCAAACTCTGGACCTGCGATGATTAGAAAGTCACATAACTCTACCAAGGTGTCTCTGGGGAGCCCACACAATTTTCCGATTATTTCTAGCTGTAATTTTTCCATCTCTGACTCCATTTCTGCATTAGAGCATGGGTTAAACGGTGTGATGTGGTCCCTTTTAACCGTATGTGGGGTTGGTAGCAGCTTTCCTGGTATATAGCAACACCTCAGATTGCATGAACTCCCTCCTCAGGTTGTCAGGATCTCACTGTAGCCGGTTCCCCACCTGCTCTCAATGTCTGGGTAAATGATGAAGGATGGCGTTGGGGACATCTACCTCTTGCAGCAGCCGATCCACAACGCACACACCTCCCAGCAGCGCTTCCAAATGTTGAGCCCCTAATATGGGGAAAATATCAGACAAGGAAACAGAGACGTTGTTCGTTTGCTTCAAGTCTAATGTATTATGCAACCAACCACATGGTACACATAGCACACTGTATAATACAAAACATAGATTCTTGACATAAAACAATAACTAACAATGCACGTACTGCAAACATACATCCAATTTAACACACAAAATGTCCCTTTTTAAATGCACACTACAAACATACATATCCAAATTAACACACAAAATCCCCTTCTTGGAGCTAAACTGCACTATCATAGCTAGCGGCGCTAGCATAGCTAATGGCGCCAGAAAAGCTAGCATTCACAGCTACAACAATTACAGAACCCAGAAAAACCCTCCAAAAATACCCTCCAACAACTATCACACCAACAGTGTGCTTTTCACATTAATATTACACACAGTCAGTCTACATATATAACATTTATCACGGATGAACTCACCTAATATGGGGAAAATATCAGACAAGGAAACAGAGACGTTGTTCGTTTGCTTCAAGTCTAATGTATTATGCAACAGTGGCAAACAACAAGCGCCCTCTGCTGGACAGACCCGGAAGGTCATCAACCATGACTTGTCATATCTATTACACTAGCACGTTAGTTAGCATTACAGCCGTGTCATTTTTATTAGCCTTAACATGAAGTAACATTAAGTAACCCACAATGTTAAACAGTAAGAGTAGTAGTCATATTTCGTGAACCCTTTGAAGAATACTGTCACCGGTGTGATCATTCTATAATACACAATTTAAGCCCGGGGGAGAAATGCTAACGCTAGCGATCTTCTCTACTTCATGCTATCTGCACAAATGGTTGACATTAAACATTAAAACGACCAGGCAGTTCAGAGAGAATCAAAGGAAGGCAGGCAGGCAGCTTTGCATGACATTCTTCAGGACGTGTTTCATTGTAGTGATAGTGAGGGTAGTCTCTTGTGTTGACAAGACAGTAGTGACGGCCATCTTGGTGACGTGTGTTGTTGACCAGAGATCAGATGTAGTTCATTGAGCATTTCACACAAACAAATGTGTTACTTCACAGTTTTACGACACATTTTTTTTTTTTTGACTTGCAAAATTATCTTTTAAATTGACAAACAACATATGTGTAATTCGTGGCACAATTCAAACGGGATCGAAAGATAATCTTTCTCTCTCCATTGACTTCCATACATAATTTTTCCGAAATAAGGTCCCATGGAGGTCCACCGGAAGGGGAGGGACTTCGCCACTCTATTGTTATATACAGCTTCTGTGGACCGGAAGATAGAAACGGACAACCGCAATGCATTATGGGATTGTAGTTTTTCTTTTAAACACAATTTCACTGCCCCCTGTACTGAAAAAACTAACAGTATTAAAATAATGAATGATTACATTATTATTAATAATAATAATAATAATACTTATAACAATAATAATAATAATAATAATAATAATAATAATAATATATAAGCAGCCTTGGGTCCCTTGAAAGGTGCTATAAAAATGTAATCTATTGTTATTATTATTATTATTATTATTATTAATAATTATAACGACTACCGCCCAGTAGCACTCACCTCCATCATAATGAAGTGCTTTGAGCGGTTAGTCAAATTATTCATCACCTCCTCCCTCCCTGACTCTCTGGACCCCCTGCAGTTTGCCTACAGAGCAAACAGGTCCACAGACGACGCCATAGCCCTCACCCTCCACACTGCCCTCTCACACCTGGACCCGAAGAACAGGAACACATATGTGAGAATGCTGTTCATTGACTACAGTTCAGCATTCAACACCATTGTGCCCTCCAAGCTGGCCATCAAGCTCAGAGACCTCGGGCTCAACAGCGCCCTCTGCGACTGGATCCTGAACTTCCTGACGGGCAGACCCCAGGCAGTGCAGGTGGGAAATATCACATCCTCCACCCTGATTCTAAACACCGGTGCCCCTCAAGGCTGCGTGCTCAGCCCTCTCCTCTACTCCCTGTTCACCCACGACTGCGTGGCCACACACAGCTCCAACACCATCGTGAAGTTTGCTGATGACACGACCGTCATCGGCCAGATCACAGACGATGACGAGACGGCGTACAGAGAGGAGGTCAAAAACCTGACATCTTGGTGCCAGGAGAACAACCTCCATCTCAACATCAGCAAAACAAAGGAGCTGATTGTGGACTACAGGAAGCAGCAGGGAGAGGGACACGCCCCCATCGCCATCAATGGGACTACGGTGGAGAGAGTCAAAAGCTTCAGGTTCCTTGGGGTCCACATCACTGAGGACCTGACATGGTCTCTTCACACCACCACCATCACCAAGAAAGCTCGACAGCGGCTCTTCTTCCTCCGCAGGTTGAGGAGGTTCAAAATGGACTCCAGGATACTCTGCAACTTCTACAGGTGCACGATAGAGAGTATCCTCACTGGCAGCATGACGGCCTGGTACGGCAGCTGCACCGACCTCGATCGTAAGGCTTTACAGAGGGTGGTGAAAACTGCACAGCACATCACCAGGACGGAGCTGCCATCCATGGAGGACCTTTACTCCCAGCGGCTCAGGAAGAAATCACTACGGATTATCAAAGACCCCCATCACCCCAGCCACAAACTGTTCTTTCTGTTGCCGTCTGGCAGACGTTACCGCAGCATCCTGGCAAGGACAAGAAGATTCGGAGACAGTTTCTTCCCGCGGGCAGTGAGACTGTTAAAAAATTGAACTGTTGAAACAACTTCAAACATTCAACTGCTACTCAGTAGTATGTATCTAATACCTAATATATATATATCATTCCAATAACTTGTATATAGACTCATACTGCACTATTCCACATCATAACTTTATTTCATTTTTATAACTATTATTATTTTTGTATTGCTCTTGCTCTTATTGTTATTATGTTATGTTATTATGTTGCATTGTTGGAGAAGCCTGTGACATAAGATTTTCAACTGCATAATTACTCTGTAGCTATGTCAGATTGACAATAAAGAACCTTGAACCTTGAACCTTGAATTATCATTAATAAGGTATTTGGCTCCCTCTGGCGGTCACTAAGTGTACTCCGCCACCTCACATTTTGCGACAGTCCTAGTATATTTACGGCAGGCACCACAACATCAGACATCATGGCCTCCGCAGCTCAGGAGGATTTGCCGGAGAACCGGGAGGGTTTAGCGGCCTCAGGAGACACCGGGACACCGGGGGAAGACACCGGGATGGCTGGATCCCGGACAACAACCTTCGTTCAGGTGAGTTAGCACCGGGAGCTAACAAGAGCTATCGGGAGCTAATGGGAGCTAACTGGAGCTAACCGGAGCTGATGCGATCTAGCTGCTTCTGCCAGGGGTAAAAACAGTATAAAAACAGTATTAATATAGTATTAAAAACTGTATTCAAACAGTGTTTAAAACGGTATGAAAACAGTATCAATATAGTATAAATACAGTATTAAAACTGCTTTAAACAGTATAAAAGCCTGCATATAAAACAGTGTTTCAGCACAGGCTGTACAACAAAGGTGATTCAATAAATACATGCTGGTCCAAGTTACTGGGAGATATTAGTAGATGACAAGTTGGAGCAGGCGCTGTGGGAATTGTAGTCTTTTATAGTGTGTTGACTACAGACGTCACAATTAGGTGGCCTTTCTTATGAAAACAAAAATACTGGCTCTAACACGTATATAACCTAAGATTCTCGTAGACTGGAATCTTAAGTTCTTGAGTAAATGTACTTAGTTACTTCTCACCTCTGCTATGAACCTACGTAGTAGCTGTACATTTGTTTTGTTGTGTCTGTCGGTTGTCTTGAGTTGTCTTGATTGATCATGAAAGTGTTCTCAAAGCTGGTAAAGGTGCAGCTAGTTTGAATGACTTTGTATACTGCAGGGTAGCTTGTGAATTTACTCGAGGTGGAACTAGAGTCTGATTTAACACTTGATTATATTTCACATCACACATCCACATCTGTAAAGTAACCTTGAACCTAATATTTAAAAGAAAAGGTTTAAAAAAGGTATAAACAACATGTATAGCCTCAATGTCCTGAAATAGCTGAGTAAGTTAATAGTGGAATGGTTTGTGCAGCTGAAAGTAGGCTGAAGGAGTTAGATATTAAATGTAAGTAGTAGTGAATGAATTTGACATCACTTACAGCAGAGTCACCCACAATCAGAGTTTCAGGCCTAGTCGTTAGCTTTCCCTCTAGCCTTTTACTTTTGGAGTAGCTATTGGTCCTTACCCTGCTGTGTGAAGAGGACAGGTTATCCAGCTCATCAGAAAGAGATCTCCGGTTCTGTGTCAGTGGAGCGTATCTGTTCTGGATTGGCACACTTGGTGGTTTAGGAGGATTGTTTGTAGTTCTCCCTTTAGCAGCTGTCCACGGCTGCTTCCTAGTATGAATAGGGGTTGAAGAGGCGCTCTTCCTGGGTGATAACAATGCAGGCCAGCCGGTCGCATTACAGATTTCAGAGCGCTGGGCTCTGCCTGTTATTCGTTCTCCCAAATCCCATGGAAATTATTTACTCTTCGGCCTTGCACCCAGAGAGTTCGAGGGAGGACTACCACTTGTAGATTTATTACCCGGTACACAGCCCTGCTGTTCCTTGGAAACCTTGTAGCTGCTAGCTAGCTGTAAGTTAGCATGCCCTTTTCCATTCTTTTGCACTGGTAAAGTGGTGTCATTCCAACCTAGTCCATTCACTTCCACGTTAGCTTCCAACCGTTGCATTTTCATTTCCAACACTGCCATCTTCTTCTTGATTATTTCAGAGACACAGCCGGAGAAGGAGCTCTGAGAGCAGCATGGAGGAGAACAAAGAGACCCCTGGAGCTCAGGTCAGTGTGCACTTCATCACAATATATTCCTATCACTGTTATCCCCAAATGAAAGATCACAACCTGTTTATAAAATACAATATGAATGCCCAATATGGTTAGATATAGGTTAGAACGTTGTTGTATACGATACGATAAAACTTTAATGGTCAGATCAAGTCTGAAATGTGACTTGCATCACAGCAGCTCCATGTGTAACATCAACATAAACAAATATCAAGACACAATAAATGAACAACAAACAACAAACATTTAACATAACAGCAGGATCAGTGAGAGACAACCTGCTCAAAGAGCCTTCAGCGTGCATTTGATCTGGATTCAGCTCTGTATTTACTGAGAGGACTGACTGGAGCACAAAGGATGCTTCAGTCTGACTTTATTGAATCTCCATTAGATAGCAGTTCATATTCTCTGTTCAGGGGCCTCATTTATAAAACTTTGCGTAGGATTCACGTGGGAAGGTGGCGTACGTAGGACAAAGCAAGTACATACGCACACAAATATTCCGATTTATAAAACACTGCGCACGCACGTCCTACGCCGGGACAATCACAATCAACTCGAAATGCGGCGCAGCTTCTGCGGGCTTCACGTAACGCCCATATTTGCCTATAAATAGTCAAATAAACGCCCGTATTAATATTCATTCAGACTGACTGCAAAAAGAAGATCGCAGGAAATGAGGACAGAACATCTAAAAAATACTTTTCACACCGAGTCAGATTTTGGTTCTTTAGGGGAGGTGGAGACAAATCATATTGTTTGGTGGATGCAGTTTGAACCAGAGTAGCAGCATGGAGGTCGGATCCTCACCAAAATAAATAAATAAGTGGTCCGAAAAAAGTGAATGACCAAAAAAAATACACATAACCTTCCTCAGGCAGTGTGTCAATGGGTGTTTCTCAATGTCAAGGAAGGATCCTTCAGAGCCACTATTTCAAGGATGCTATGTCATCGAATCCCGCCGAAGGACTCCAATGTCCAGGATCCTTGGAATTCTACCGAGGACTGAGTCCTTCGTTGCAGGAAATTTCAAGGCTGCTCATGTGGATCATCGGCGGTCTTAAATTACCCACAATTCTTTGCGCACGGACGAATTTCCAAAATCTTTGGCGAACAATGGCTGAATCCAGGCAGTAGACATTTAAATGTAAGTATGTTCAGTGGCGTAGAAAATATGTTTGTTACATTTGTTATCACCATAAATGTGTTCCGTGAAAGTAAAGCAAGTTCATAATTAGCTTGTCTACATAGTTCAGCATAGCGGATTTCAATTAACCTTAGCGATGCATACAGTTACTACCTGCATAATAAAATATCTCTCTAAGTTACAAGGATGACCTTATTTTATCAACCTCAAACAGAAGCCGTTTGTTCTACAGTATTATCCCACTTAACGCTTAACACTTGTCTATTTCGTTTTAACCTTTATACAGTCTATGGTTTTAACTTGCAGGCTACGATTAGCATCGTTAGCACAGATGTAGCTACCACTCGCTTATACGCTAACCCAAGCCTTAACATTCATTACGTAGCTGATTAAAATCATAAACACATAAATAAGTACTCGAATTTCACTTACCGCAAAACCGCATTCATGCACCGTCTGTTTTAACCGCAGAGCGAGTCACAATAGTCCGATATAAGCATGAAGACACGGACCGTTAGCCCCGCAGTCATCCGGTTCGACCTGACTATGGCTGTGACTGTGACTGACCCGAGCCTCGTCGTTCTGATAGCTCCGCCCCTCCGCTCCAACCCCCCTCCCTCCCCCCACATCTACAGGTGAAAATTACTTTTGCGACACATTCATCGCAAGAAGTGTAGCAAAAGTCAAGGCCGCAGATTCGTCGATTTATACTGCCACAGAGCAGATTCGTGAAGTTGTAATGACTGATTTGAGAGGTTGTAATAACCAAGTTGCAGTTGTAATGGAAAATATATTTAAAAAATATATATTTTTCTGCAAGTGAACATTTCATCACTAAGTTCATTTTTTTTCTACAACTACAAACCTTTTTTTTTCTTCTGTGACTTCAAATGTGGTTCACAGATACGTGGATATTTTATTCAAGTGTAAATGTATGCACACAAGCTCAGATATCTTTTCTGCAAGTGCTCACATCAGGTTTTACACGCTCTCGCATTTTGCACCATATCTACCTTCATAGTTTATCCTCCAGAACTTTTTCAAGGCTGCAAACAGGAGAACGTTTTATGTTAGTTTAGTGGTTCAGTCCTGGAGAGATGATCATTTTACAAAATACAGTTACTCAAGTACATAAGCAGATTGTGACATGGGATTTGAGCAATGTTCTTTACCTGTGCAAAATAGTCATGGTCCAGTGGAGCAACAGCAAGTGCGGACACCTCGTTCACAAGGGTGGTGGATGAGGTGGTGGCCGCCATGCTGCTCCACTCTCACTTTCCCCACCACCTTCATGCGCAGTAGGTGGCTGGTTGTCCTCCTCCAGGGCGGCATCTTCTGGAGGTTGGTCGTCCCCAACCCGACACATATATTGTGTAAAATTGCACAGGCTGTCACAACCTGTGCACAAGGCAGAGCAGAAAAAGGACAAAACAAAGTGTGAGGCATAGTATTTTATGTGACTATGCAATTGTTAGGCATTAAGACAGTCTTAGTATAGCAGGATAAGGATATTAGGATTTCAATTAACTAATTTGCTACAGAAACATTAGAATGATTCATTACCTTGAGGACAAACTCATGATGTACTTCAAGTGCTTCTAAGAAGATGCACCTGAAGCGGGTTTTCATCACCCCAAAGGCCCGCTCAATGATTGAGCGACCCCTGGAGTGATGGTAATTAAACCGTTGTTCTGCCATGCCTCTCACTGGCCTCTTATATGGTGTGATAAGGGCCAAGGGTACCTATAGACATGGGTAGCCACCATCAGCTAGGATGAAATACCCTGGTGGAGGGTAAGTACCCCTAGCGTAGATGGAGCTGTTCTTAAGGATCCGTGCATCAAGCAAGGATCCTGGGTAACCCACACAAATGTCCACAAAGTGTCCCTGATGGTCACAGACGCCCTGCAACACAACTGAATGGAACAGCTTCCTGTTGAAGTGGTCATGACCATCAGGGACACCTGGGGCCTCATTTATAAAGGGATATACGCTGAAAAAATGGCGTACGCCAGTTTCTACGCAATGTTTGCGATTTATAAAATACTAACTTGACCGGAAAATGTGCTGTCCTCCACGCAAACTCTAACCCATGCGTACGCACTAAGCACACAAACGGGAGAGACGAGAAACTGCGACACCGTTGGCAGAAGGAAGAATGGAGAGAAATATGTGGAAATAATACCATAAATAAAATGTTACCTCTCATTTATCAAATATGAAGAATTCATTTTCAAACATTGATTAAAGCCAATCTTAAAATGATTAAACAAACGCCTGTTTGAGACTCCTCAGTGCACACAAAAACATAACTTGGAGAAATAAATAAATACGGATATGTTATTTGAAACCACCTCGAATATGTTGTGTTAATGTTATGAAATGTTTTCTCATAAATGATGCGGTAAGCAGGAGGACAGAATAACGTCTAAACTAACGCCGTTTTGCATTTCTATAGGTTGTAGATACGAGCATGGTTTCATATACTATCACGTTTAATCGTGTTTTATGCCGTTTGCCAAGACTTGATAAGTCACTCGTAAAACACAGGAGGTATGGAAACTAAGAACACCATATGTGGTAAATTGTACAGCTAATATAACACAACACATTAGTTGTATTTCCTTTAACTGGTGGATTATGGATATATAGTTGCTGATCGACAGCTGGAACACAAACCACCAAATACAACAAAATAATTCAGATCCAGTCGTCATGACTCCACTCCGGAGGGATTCCCCGATCATTTCTTACAGTTTCTCATCAAGGGGGGGTCTCCTGTCCCCGGGACAAACACACTGCCTGAGGAAGGTTATGTGTATTTTTTTTGTCATTAACTTTTTTCGGACCACTTATTTATTTATTTTGGTGACGATCCGACCTCCATGCTGCTACTCTGGTTCAAACTGCATCCACCAAACAATATGATTTATCTCGACCTCCCCACAATAACCAAAATCTGACACGGTGTGAGATGTCTTTTTTAGCTGTGCTGTCGTAATTTCCTGCGATCTTCTTCATGCAGTCAGTCAGAATGAATGAATGAATGGGCGTTTCTTTGACTATTTATAGGCAAATATGGGCGTTACGAGTCGATTGTGATTTATAAAGGGAAACAGGCGTAGGAAGTACCGTACGCACTTCCCTCGCCGGTACGCAATGTTTTGTGAATCGGAACATTTCTGCACCTATTTTTTTGCTTTGTACTACGTAAGCAACCTTCCCACGTCAATCCTACGCAAGCTGCTATAAATGAGGCCCCAGGGCATTTGATTCGGATGTGGCAGCTGTCAATTACCCCAGCTGCCTTGCGAAAGGCTTGGTGGTGAGCCAACCGGGCAAAACCATCACCAACCACCTCCACGCGCGGGAGACGGACAAACTGGGGCAAGAAGGCCACCACCTCATCCACCATCCTGTGGACGGACGGCAGATACACATCGAAGACACGGGAGACCACTCTGTAAGCGGAGCCACTGCAACCCAAAACAGAAACACCAGGGTCTCCAGAGTTGGCCCCCATCCGTGTTGCCTCTCCGTCTTCAGCGCCACTAGGAGCTGCTGGGTGGCCTCCCTGCCCAGCCGAAAGTCAGGGCGGGGGTCCTCGTCTGCAAAATATCTCTGGAGGACTGGCACAGTGGCATTAATAATGCAGTAATGATGGGCCTGCACAACATAAAGAATAGAGGGCAGTTTCAGTTTACTTGACATTTGTTTATTGTTAACCTGTTAAGCCCTGAGCCTGTTTTTCAGATTTCTTCACTTCTAAAAGGGGAAAATTAATAATCTTTTTTCTCAAAGCAATGATAAACCTGTGAGTCGGATGTAGAAAAGTCAGAATCAATATAGATGTTTTTATTTTAAAGTAAATTCAGATTGAACATAGTAAAAAAATGTAAATTATAGTGTCCGTCCAAAAAAACAACATTACTTATAGTGAAAACCACCCTTGAATGATGGGATAGTAGACTAAAAGCTTTAGGAATCCAAACTATAACATATAATAAGTACCCTGTATCAAGATTGATGCAAAACAAGTGAAATTTGACCCTTTTAGAGAGGTTTAGAAAAGAAACCCACCTCTGGGGTCATTTGGGTGTATTTGCCATATCTCTGGAACCCATTGGTCGATTTTGATGATTGACACCTTTTTAACCATTAGAGCCAATATAATCGAGAGGGGGTTCCTAAATCCATCTAAACATTTCCATTGGTGAATGAGTGATGCGCAGCCAGCATGCCCAAAACCGGAAGCTGGGTTACGCTCGCATACACTCTATATGAAAACTCCGGTTATTGACATAAATATGATGATGGATTATCAGTAATAATTTCAAAGTGACACAGAAACATTGGATTAACCTTCAGCAGCGGTTATATGCATTGTAATGCCATTGAACACAACTTTTGATCAGAAAACAGCAAAGGTAAGACGTATTTGCCGTTTTGGCCACGTAAAGGGAAGTTGGGTGTTGGCCTTCGCTGCCGTGAGTTCTGATCGCACAGTGATGATACTTATACCATTGGAATCTGTGGAATCTCAGCTTTCATATTATATTCAGCCCTAACCCTTTGTGCAGATCCGATGAAGTATAAAATATTTCTACCGTGAGTTATGTGCTAAGTGAGTTAGCACTCTTTCGCTTAGTGCTAATTTAGAGACTCGGTGTTAGACTTGTGTTTTGTTTCGGTAAATGTTTCATATCGTCAGTTAGCTGAGTGTTCTTCTCGTTAAGTGGGTATGACACATTCATAGTTTCTTAAATGTATGAAGCCCTCAGACGCTGTTGTTGCCCGGGCTTAACAGGTTAATGGTTATTTTTTGGCGTGTGTTTACATTATTAAAAAAACAATTTCAATGTGATTACACATTTTCTCCATATCGATAAGTGTTAGAACGGATATAAACATGCACAAACTATATATGTGACCTGCTCTATAGAAATCAGTCGCATTGACCCGAAGACACATTTTGAGTTGTATACACTGTTGGAAAGAGGAGATTCCTAGCTTTCTAATGATATCATGATTGTTTTTGTACTCCAAATATTAAGCAAATTATGTCACATTATATAATGACTGTTACAGTCATCATTTTGAGAAAAAGGCCTTCAAAGTTTCCTCTTCTCTGGAATCCATCGATCGGATTGATTATTAGCGGAGCAAATGATCAAAGTAGTACGGAGGGAAAATATTTTAGTTTGGATTACTGGTCTGGGGGAAGCTCGCGAGTGTGTGTGTGTTTGTGTATTTTTGCGTTTGTTTCCCGGGGAAAACACTCACGAGAAACACCGGCTGTTGTTATGCCTGCTGTGACGTCAAGTTACTCCATTCTCCGCTTCTATTTATGCCGTTACAAGCTTCAAAGTTGTATTTATCATCTGAATTTGCCGAAACAAGTTAAATATTCTGAAAGCCAAGACTTTGTTTATTTGAAATCAGATGAAAACAAACTGTAACGGACCCTGCCGTGTTATCTATGATTACTATACGCCTTACATTAGGGCTGTGCAATTAATCGTATTTTAATCGCAATTACGATTTTGGCCTGCCACAATTACAAAAACAACATAATCGAAAAAAAACAATTATTTTGCTTTGCTAGGTTGTGACAGTGCACTGCAACATATTTGATCTAATTAATTTTAGTCTAATTAATTTGTATTTATCATATTTATATATATGTTTAGTAGCTTGTGGAAGTGCGCTCCAAAATATTTGTTGATCTTGTTTATTGGTATTTATTATTTTGATATTATTTATTTAAATGTATCATTTATTTTTGTATTGGTTTTTCAGTTGAATTATACGTTCAGGGTAATCAACAGTTAAAAAGATACTGTTCAAATTATTATTTGTATTTGTTTTAAAGTTCAATAAATTGATTTTTTCAAAGTCAATGAATAATCGTATTTAATAATCGTGATATCAATTATTGACCCAAATAATCGTGATTATGATTTTTGCCATAATCGCACAGCCCTACCTTACATTCATAATTTCAGCCGGAGGTAGGGGGAGTGGTGCTGCGGAAGAGCAGAGCGCGAGTGAGAGGTGCTTGTCATCTTCCCTTTACAAGCTTCAAAAATGTATTTATCGTGTGATTTTAAAACGTAGCAGCCTGCGGTTGCTCTTTAGCTGTTCTAATGAAGGTAAACACAGTGAAGTAAACAGTAAAAGGCACAGCTCTTTGCAGCTGGTGCTGCTCTTCTCAGATTCTGCTGAGTTACACGTTACTGCCTCCTGGTGCTGCAGAGATTTCATGAAGTGAAGGAGGTACGGACATTAATTCATAGATCAAGGCAGACTGGTTCACAGACTCTCCTGTTTTGCCGATCTGGTGCTTAAACAAATAGCTCTACACCCCTGGCCGAAATGTCGCTAAAAGGAAGTCCGAGTTCGAAATATATCTCAAATAATGTATGCATTGCTATTTCCCCACATAAACATAACATTCTGCAATGAAACGTCTGTCTCCTGTGCGTTCCACTTCCTACTTGGCGCACCGGTAACTTTCTCATGCTTTTTTTTTTCATTGCCCTTTAGGGGCTTCGTACAATACCAAAACAAATATTTAAAGTTGAGTCTTTTATCAAAGTTAGTCAAGCAAGTCTCAAGTAAAAAAAATATGCGACTCGAGTCAAGTCATGTGACTCGAGTCAAGTCATGTGACTCGAGTCCCCCACCTCTGGTATATACTGTGGTTAGAATGTTGCTGTATTACTGTATCAAATATAATACAAATATAATAAACACAAACAGTTAGTAAAAGTAGCATTTTGTTAACTCAAGGTTTATATTAAGTGAGTTTTTATTGTGTTAACTGTATATGTATTTATGCTTTTTAGATTTACTTTCTCTCTTTCTCTGTCCGTCTGTTCTAGAAACCGAAAGGAAGAGAGAGACTTCACAGCTGTCAGCAATGTGACAAATCCTTTACAACATCTGGACATTTAAAGCGCCACCTGCTTATTCATACTGGAGAAAAAATGTACAGCTGTGAAGAGTGTAGGAAAACATTCACTAGATCTGGTGATCTCAAAACACATCAAAACACATCAACGTATTCACACTGGAGAGAAAACGTACAGCTGTGAAGAGTGTGGGCAAACTTTCGCTCAATCAGGTCATCTCAAATCACATCATCGTATTCACACTGGAGAGAAACCGTACAGCTGTGAAGAGTGTGGGGAAACATTCACGACATCAGGTAATTTTCAAACACATCAACGTATTCATACTGGAGAAACACCGTACAGCTGTGAAGATTGTGGGCAAACTTTCACTCAATCAAGTGAACTCAAATCACATCAACGTATTCACACTGGAGAAAAAACGTACAGCTGTGAAGAGTGTGGGAAAACTTTCACTAGATCAGATCATCTAAAAACACATCAGTGTGTTCACACGGGAATAAAACCATACAGCTGTGAAGAGTGTGGGAAAACGTTCACTAGATCAGATGCTTTCAAAACACATCATCGTATTCATACTGGAGAAAAACCGTACAGCTGTGAAGAGTGTGGGAAAACATTCACGACATCAGGTAATTTTCAAACGCATCAACGAATTCATACTGGAGAAAAACCGTATTGGTGTGAAGAGTGTGGGAAAACGTTCACTACGTCAAGTGCTCTCAAAACACATCAGCGTGGTCACACAGGAGAGAAACCGTACAGCTGTGAAGAGTGTGGGAAAACATTCACCAGATCGGGTCGTCTCAAATCACATCAATGTATTCCCACTGGAGAAAAAACGTACAGCTAGGAAGAGTGTGGGAAAAACGTTCAGGACATCAAGTGAACTCACAATCCATCACCGTGTTCACACAGGAGAGAAACCTTAGTGGTTTTAAGAGTGTGTGTTACGGCTGCTGTTTCTGTCTGCTCGTTAACCTGTCTGGGATTGTTTGCAGCTGTGTGTGTGTGATATGTAAATGAGCTGTGTGGTTGCCCCAACGTCATTGGCTGTCATCTCCTGGTCCTACTCCGAAGACACTGATTGGAGCACGCCGGGCCCGACGCTCTCCAATCCCCGTGCAATCCCAGCGCACACCTTCCGGAGATGACTACAAAGCCTGGGGACAATTATCACTCGGGAGGCTCTGTGATGTGGGACAGACGCCTCTAGCCTCTTGTTATACTTGTGATGATTTAGTGACTTCTGTGTGAAAGCTATACTGTTTAACAGCGTGTTAAATTAGAGCTTCTGTGTTTAGTTAGGTAATGCAGTGTACTTGTGCAAATAGTATCCAGAGTAACTTAGCTGTTAGCGTTTGTCGATAATTAGCTACAGTCTTTCAGTTACTAATGCCACGTTAAAAGTGAGGGTTTTGTGTTCCTTTTGTGTAGTATTCAATATTTGTATAACCTGTAAGACTCTCTTTTGGAGTTCTCCTTTTGTTGGTTGTTGCGACCGGTATATGGCACTTTGTTTGTGCTAGGCTGCACGCCGTTATTATTTTGTTACCACTATTACTTATAAATAAATACGTATAATAATTACCAATTGCACACTGGTGTATGTTGTTTCTCCCTACCCCTAGAGAGGGGCGTAACAGTGTGGCAAAACGTTTTCTCAAAGTATTCACCTTAAAGTCCATGAGCGCATCCACACTGCATGGTTTTGAACAACTATGAGAGTTCTGACTAACAGACTTCAATTCATAGTCAGTCTTGTTTTATGTAACCTGGACAAGCCCTGAGGTCCTCCTCAGCTTTTTAAATATCCCTAAATTCCCCAAAATAAAATGGGTTAGGCTTTTATCCACAACGCTCCCAAACTGTGGAACACCAGGAAATATCAGAGAGGCTCAGTGGACATTTTTAAACGCCAGCTAAAGACACATCTCTTTAGATTAGCTTTTTATTAGCAACCCCCCACTTTAAATGGTCTTTTAGTCTTTATTATTTACCTACTTTTATATTGTTTTATTTATGATATAGGAAGGGTTTTATCTTATATTAGTTATTTAACAGTTTCAATAGCAACATTTATGTTAACGTTGGTTTCTTTATATTTTAATCGTTTAACCTTTATTAGAATTATGACGTTTTTATTACTGTTGTACCTATATGTTCACTTTATTTTATAGGGTTTTATATTGTTGAATCTATTCACCTGTCTTCTGTCTTATCTTTCCGAGATAAATCATATTTTTTTTTTACTGTATTTCATTTGGTATTGTCATACCTTTTACCTCCTTGTGTATCTTAACCTGTTAAAATGTTATATTTTGCTGCATGTATCTGTAAAGGTCTTAACATCTGAGGGGACTTTCTTGTTGTTTATTTTTAACTTGTGATGTGTCGCCATTTTGCAAAGCACTTTGAGCTGCACGTGCTGTATGAAAAGTGCTGTATGAAAAGTGCTGTATAAAAAGTGCTGTATAAATAAAGCTTTATTATTACAACAGTTTTGTATGTTCTAACCAGCGTTCACACTATGCCAACACAAGGCCACAGAGATGCTGTTTCTCCAATTCAGTTGATGTTTGTAATGGTTTCTGAACTATGAAGAAATGTTTTACTATGCTGTGTTTCAACCATGGATTTCTAATAGCCTTGCTATTCCTTTTTTTAAATATTATATCTCAACTGCTAGCCTCGTTAAGCTGCATTGAAGGAATTTAGTTTCACTGTTCATTAATCTGCAGAGTAGTTTCTCCAATAATCTGTTTGGTTAATAAAATGTTGTGACTTTAAACTTCTATTGGGATGTTTTTGATAGTTCCTGTTGAGTTAGCAGTCTGTTCTGGGTTGCAGTCGAATTGTCCAAAAATCAGCTCCTATCGTCTTTTCCTATCCACTATTACCGGGGTTAATGCCTTTTACTTATGTTTACCGATCAGCAACGTGGTATAAAAAGCTACGAACAAAGAACGGGAGGCAACAAAAACACGGTTTAACGAATAAAAGCACGGATAAATCACCCTCCAAGGATAAACTAACTCTTTGTATGTGTTTTAAAAGTCTCTTAAACACATTACATTCGGTATAAAATCTGCATCAACGTCTGTTAACAACGTGCAGCTTCTGAGGACCGGAAGCTAGAAACGGACCGCCGCAATGCATCATGGGATTGTAGTTTTTCTTTTAAACATAATTGCACTGCCCCCTGTGGTGAAAAAACTAACAGTATTAAAATAATGAATAATTACATTATTATTAATAATAATAATACTTATAACAATAATAATAATATATAAACATGGGACTGGTATGAAAGATTTTAAACATTGGGAACAATGTTTTAGTTTGTAATAAAAGGCATAAAACACATCCAGTAAAAGATAGGATAAAACACCAATGAGAAACAGCTACAAACTCACCTCCTCCGACGCCCCAAAAGCCTGTCGGAAAAGGTGAGTCTTTAGCTGCCCCTTAAAAACCTCCACAGAGACAGAGGCTCTCAGTTTCTGGGGGAGTTCATTCCATAGGGGCCACTGCCTCAAAGGCACGGTCCCCCTTAGTTTTTGGCCTTGCTCGGAGGACCTCAGGGCCCGGGTTGTGCTGTGAGGGTGGATAAGGTCGTTAATGTAGGCGGGGGCTTGGCCATGGACAGCTCTATATGTGTAAAACAATATATTGGGTTCTGAGATGGACAGGGAGCCAGTGCAGGGCAGAAAGGATCGGAGTGATGTGGCATGTTTTTTTTGGACCGAGTGAGTAACCTGGCTGCAGCATTTTGGACCTGTTGTAGCCGGTTTATTGATGTTTTGTTGAGGCAGGAGAACAGAGCATTACAGTAATCAAGCCGGGATGAAATAAAGGCATGGATAGCCATCTCCAGTTCTGCATTGGATAGAAAGCCCCTGAGCTTGGCAATGTTCCTGAGGTGGAACAAACAGGTACGGGTCAGGAGTTTGATGTGTTTGTCTAGTAGCATAGACTGATCAAAGGTTACACCAAGGTTTTTTATGTTTGCCCTAACGTTACCACTAAATGAACCCAGTTGGCATCCCAGCTAGCGGGGAACGTTCTCACAACTTTGGCGAACGTTACCTACAGGTTCTAATAAGGTTTTAAAAAAACGTTTTAATCTGATGTTCAAAGAACCTTTTTAGGATGTTTATTTTTTCAAATAATGTTCCTATAAGGTTTAAGGTTAACTAAGACATAACGTTTTAACTGCAACATTCAGAGGATGTTATGAGGATGTTATTGAGGCCTGAGATGACAGAAAGTGTTTTATAAAACATTCCTTTAATGTGATATGTTAACAAAGGTGGAACGTTTTGCCTGCAACATTCTAAGGATGTGTTTTGGACGTTGTTGGGGTAACACATTAAAGATGTTCTTTATAAAACGTTCCCTCAATGTTACATGATAACCAAAGAAAAACATTTTGAAAGCAACATTTGGATAATGTTTTCAGGAGGTTATTCTTTTTTTATAAAATGTTCCTGTGATGCGAAATATTAACACGGTCATGGTCAACGTCAGATTTATTTGTAGTGCGCTTTAAAAAACAAACTTGTTGCATTTGTTTGAAAAGGATGTTTAAAAAACCATTCACACCACATTTTCCTTTTTTTTTTTAAAACAAGCATGTAATTCATGATATTGCATGTTTGTGTAGGCATGTCTGAGTTCCCAGCTAGACATTGTTGGTTCTAAAAACATTCTGAGAATGTTACCATTCATTGTACTAGGAATGGTTTCATCGAGACGTTTTATTTTCGTTGCTAGAATGTACTTCTGAAAGGTAGGATAACGTTCTCTAAAAACATTCTTAAAATGTTTGGTGATAACATTGTTCGAACATTATACTGTTTTTGTTTTTTATGCACATATCTCTATTGTCATATGGATCGAATAACACTTAGAAAACCAAAGACAGACATAGAGAAGAACGGACCGACTATCACTGCCCGTCTCTGAAACCCCTGTTAGTGTTTGTTTGTGTTTGTTTCTACTGTGTGTCTCTCTCCCCCACCCCCCTGCCTGCTGGTCTGCTCTACACGGCTGGGAGCAATCTCCAATCAACCACACCTGCAACCTGCTCATCAGCCACACTATGAAAGCCTGCAGCCTGCACTCATTCCCTGCTGGATTGTTGCCGTGAACGGTTTGTTACGTGCCGCTCTAGCTTTTTGCCAGCATATTCTTTGACAACTTTGCCTGCTTTTGCCTCACACTCATTTTTATGTCTCTCCCAGGAGGAATCCAAGGCCTTCCCCACTCCCAAGGCCAGCCAGGCCTCTCTACCCACCCTGGAACAACTGTTTCCCACTGCCGCCATAACCAACCCAGCTCCCCTTTTCTAATAAACAAATGTTACTTTCACCAGCTGATTCCGATTCATCCTTTTACATGTGTTAATAGTCAAATTCCAATAGTTAAAGTGGACCTATCATGCTATATTTGAATAATATAGTGTAGGACCATACCTATATAAGGCATATTTATACTTTTTTTTTTTCAAAATACCAAACAGATCATGCATTTTAGCCATGCCTCATTTCGCTCAATTTGAAAAATGTTAGCTCTGTTTTTGCAAGGGCTGATTCAGTGAGAACAGCACCACCTACAGGCCTGGCATATGTACTACAGCGTCTCCAGCGCTTTCTAACGGCAATGGCCGTGGCTGTCTCCTCCTGATTGGTGGAGTTGGCCCAATAGCCGTAGCGCCACCGTCTTGACGTCAGGACAGTGTTCAAATCTGGATCAGTTTTTATCAGATCCGTTGCATCCCCTTTTTTAGAGATTTGGGTATGGAGGAAAATAGAGAGGGTTGTGTTTTCTGACACTTGGTGAGTTCCCTGGAACACCGGGGACACATATTCATGTATAAAAGACGTACAAAAGTGCATTTTGCATGATAGGTCCCCTTTAAGTAAACTCAAAATCATCCTAATGACCACAGTGGTCAGTCCACGTACCCAGGAATTTTGAGTTGAACAATTACAGGAATATTATGTCTTTATGTTCTAATAATGTAAAAATATGTTAGTAAATTGTTACCACAGAACATTTGCATAATGTTTTAAACATAAAGCATGTTATCCTTCTCTAAAATAATAACATTCTGGCAACATAAAAAAAATCTAACTTGCAGCTGAAAATGTTTTAAGAACAGTCGGGCATAATGTTCTAACAATGTTATCAAAAACATTTTGAGAATGTTTTTAGAGAACGTTATCCTACCTTTCAGAAGAACGTTCTGGGAACCAAAGGAAAACTTCCCGCTGAAAACATTCCTAGAACAATGAATGTAACATTCTCAGAATGTTTTTAGAACCAAACATTTCTAGCTGGGTTGCTACCTTAGAGGCGATGTTATCAGCCGCTGAGATCAAGACTTCCGTTTTTGATGCATTGAGCTGTGGGAAGTTGCTTGACATCCAATCCTCAATTGCAGACAGACATGTAATCAGTTTTGACGGGTTTGAAAGAGAAATATATCTGGATATCATCTGTGTAACAGTGATACGAGACAGTCTTGAATTGGCTAATTAAGGGGACTAGTGGGAGCATGTAAAGGGCAAAAAGAAGGGGGGCTAAAACAGAACCCTGGGGCAGGCCGCAGGATAGGGGAGTGCTGTGTGATGAGAACGGGCCCACCGCCACGGAGAAACTTCTCCCACTGAGGTACGAGGCAAACCACTGGAGAAAAATTAAAATTATGAAATAAAAATTCTAATAAAACAATAATAATAATAATAATACAATAAATAAAATAAAATAACAATATGTAATTCAATCAATAATAATTCAATTATTAGAGGATGTTCCCTGAAAGATTGTAAAATGTCAATGAAGATGTCAGACTTAGTATATTTGTTAATAATTACATACAATACATGGAATTTGTGTGTGTCTGTGTTCCAAGTGAATCTGCGGCCCCCTGGTGGCCAGTTCATAAATGATGTGGCCCCCACCACCATCCAAGTTGCCCATCCCTGCACTAGATATACACAGTAGCCTATGAGCACAGTATGAACAGTATTAACAGTGTGTATGAATATGCTAAGATATATAAAGTATGAAAAAGTGAAGCAGTGCAAGTGTAGTATAAAATATATAGATATTAATTTCATGATGATAAACATTGTGGAACAATGATAAAAATGTGACTGGAATATGAAATATAATAAAATAAAAATTATGAAATAAAAATTCTAATAAGACAATAATAATAATAATAACAATAATAATAATACAATAAATAAAATAAAATAACAATATATAATTCAATCACAATAACTAATTTGAAAAAATATATATAAATAAATGTGGATATCTTTTTACTGAAATGTCTCCTTAACACACGGCCCGTTTCTTCAGAGTATTAATGAGGATGTTGGAGAGCTGCTGATGTAACTAAATAATTCCCAATGTGGGATCAATAACGTTTAACGTGTTAATACTTCATTGCTTGTTTTTTTGTTTGTTGACAGCATGTAAAGTGGCCTTTGGTCCCTTGAAAGGAGCTATAAAAATGTAATCTATTGTTATTATTATTATTATTGATAAGGTATTTGGCTCCCTCTGGCGGTCACTAAGTGTACTCTGCCACCTCACATTTTGCAACAGTACTAGTGTCTTTACGGCAGTTCACAACAGCATCAGACATCAGAGGAGTGGAGGATGACGGCCGGAAGAAGGAAGTGAAGTTGGAGACGCGTGGCAGAAAGCTCAGAGAGAATCGGAAAATTCGGATACATACAGAAACGGTAGCATTGGACTGTTATTTTGGCGGATTTGCATAAACTGTACATTGAGTGTTTCATCATGTCAACCAGCTCAGATGGTAGCCAAAGAAACAATATGGAATGGATGATAGCCAAAGCTGCGAAGAAGAAAAGATCTTTGAGAGAAAGAGATAGTTCAGTAAGAGCTCGAAGTTGGTCGGATTGGTCGGGTGAAGCAGACGAGGCTAAGCAAAACAAAAAATCAAGAGTCAGTCAAAATGACAGCCAAGCAATGTTGAATAAAGAACTAGAACACAAGTGGAAAGTTGTAATAGAATTCAATCAGGATGGTGGGCATTACCACCCGATTAAACTTACCAAAGCAATTGAAAAAGAGATTGGAAAAATTAAATTTGCTAAATTCATGAACAACAAGCGGGTATTGATACATGCCAATAACAAACAGCAGCAGGAAAGATTCTGGGAATGAACTCACTGAATGGGGAGAAAATGAAGGCGCATGTTCCAGGAGCAATGGCAAAACTGAGAGGAGTAATCTCAGGAGTACCATTGGACATGTCAATGGAAGATGTTAAAAGTGAATTAAAAGGAGGCAAAATAGTGGAAGTCACAAGGCTTAAAAGCAAACGGGATGGTACACTCAAAGAAACATTATCAGTTCTCATTCAGTTTGAGAGAACCTTACCTAAGGCAGTACAAATGGGATATTTGAACTTCATGGTTACGGAGTACATCCCCAAACCTCTCAGGTGCTACGCATGTCAACGAATGGGGCACACAGCGCAGCAGTGTAAAGGACAGCTAAGGTGTGCGAGATGCGGAGGAAAACATGAGTATGGAAAATGTGAAAAGGATGCAAAGGTTAAATGTTGTAACTGCGGAGGAGATCACAGTGCTGCGTTTGGAGGTTGTGAAGTGCAGAGAGAGGCCAGAGAGGTGCAGAGAGTTAAGATTACAAACAAAGTTTCATACGCAGAAGCAATAAAGAAAGTAAGGGGAACAGTAACAATCAATAAGACCCCTAGTGGAATGGAGCAGAGCATTACAATACAAAATGTCAGGAACACACCAAAAAGTAATCTTCAAATCCAACCCCACAGCGCCACCAAGAGTACAGAGGATGATGATGTTTTAGGAGTGAAAAAGGTGAATTTTGTGGTATTTATATGCCATACTGTAAATGTTGCATTACAGTTAAAAAAGAAAAGTGATAGAATCAAAGCCATTGTGGAGGCAGCTGGAAAATTCCTTGACATGAAAGATATTAAAGCAGATCAGATACATGCAATGCTAACTATAAATGGAGCTGGGGAAAATGAAAATCAGGATGAGGGTTAGATCCTTAATCATGGTGCTGCACATACTACAGTGGAACGCAAGAAGCCTCATAGCTAATGGGCAAGAATTCAAGAAATATATATATGATCTAGAGCAGGGCTTCTCAAACTCCGGACCAAGGTCCGGATCCGGACCGAACTGCAAATCAATCCGGACCGAACCCTGTGTCCCATTATAAAAAAAAATAAAATTATTATTTAAAAAAAAAAAAAAAAAAAAAAAAAAAATGATTCTGATAAATATATGTACATCATTGTGTACGCGCGTCTTGTGTCTGACGCGTGTCTGATTGTGAGAATGAACGTGCATATATATTTACTTGTGTGTGCGAGCGTGACACGCATTGCAGACCGCAAGTTAACCGCAAGTTTACCTTGACTTTCTAATGTTTCTAATGCCTTTTTTGCCGAGGTTCAAGGCATTGGCTACAGACAAACAGTGCCATTTCTCCCACTAGTTCAAGCCACCATACTGTATGTATGTATGTACTGTATGCTCCTATGTTGTTAATATTGACCGCCATTTCCTTTATGAATATTAAAGCAGCCTCCCTGTCTGTGTCCTCGCGCTGTCCTCACATCCAAGGACCCCCAGACTCGGAGGAGCACAGGAATGTCAGTATTGTTTATGAAGCAGGGTATAGAAAGTACATTATTGAAATGAAAATACTATTTATTTACTTTTACAAACAGTGAGCAGCTGCAGCATGTTTATTGCAGGACATGTGTTGGACACACAGACTGTGTGGTCGGACTCTGTCTCACAGGCAGGTTGCAGTGTAACATCAGAGGAGACTGGGCCAATTTTACATTCTCAAACTGCACCACTTAGAACTAACTAAACAATTATTTTTATATAATTGTATTCAATAACCGTAACAAAATTAAACAATATGAAGTTATTTTTAAATAGGAATACAGATTTGACTTAATGTTTTCATAAATATATTTTTCTCCCAGTTTGTCATGGGACTTATTTTTTACCCTCTCAACGAACCAGAATCGAGAACCGAAAAGAACCGGAATCGAAAAGCATAACCGGAATCGTTCAAATCCAAACGATACCCATCCCTATGTGTGATGCAGTAAAATCTTACCGTAAAAACCGTGGGAAAATGTAAAATACATTACATTACATTGCATTTAGCTGACGCTTTTATCCAAAGCGACTTACAATAAGTGCATTCGACCAACAAGATACAAACTTGAAGAAAACAGAATCATATAAGTACATCAGGTTTCATAGAGCCAAAACATTTCAAGTGCTACTCAACTGGCTTTAGATAAGCCAGTCCTTTGTTAGTAATTCTATCGCTCGAAGTGGAGTCGAAAGAGATGAGTTTTCAGTCTGCGCCGGAAGATGTGTGAGCTTTCTGCTGTCCTGATTTCAATGGGGAGCTCATTCCACCATTTTGGAGCCAGGATAGCAAACCCACGCGTTTTTGCTGATGGGAACTTGGGTCCCCCTCGCAGTGAGGGTGCAGCGAGCCGCTTGGCCGATGCAGAGCGGAGTGCACGTGCAATACGATGCCGATCGATTTTTCTGGACAAGTGAAAAATGTATTCGGACAAGTAAATTGCCAAATTCATTTGTCCATGGACAAGTACTCTCTAAAAACTTTTTCTTACACTGTGCAGATAGAACATCTAAAATAGACTTTTCACACCGAGTCAGATTTTGGTTCTTTTGGGGAGGTGGAGACAAATCATATTGTTTGGTGGATGCAGTTTCTGTCCTTCTGTTTACCGCATCATTTATGAGAATACATGTCATAACATTAAGACAACATGTTCGAGGTGGTTTTCAATAACATATCCGTATTTATTTCTCCAAGTTATGTTTTTGTGTGCACTGAGGAGTCTCAAACAGGCGTTTGTTTAATAGTTATAAGATTGGCTTTAATCCATTTTTGCAAATGAATTCTTCCTATATGATACATGGTAATATTTTATTTATGGTATTTTCACATATTTCTCTCCATTCTTCCTTCTGCCAATGGTGTCGTAGTTTCTCGTCTCCCGTTGTTGTGCGTACCCATGGGTCAGAGTGTCCTCCCGTCAAGTTTTTCATAAATCGCAAAGATTGCTTAGAAAATGGTAGTTTATAAATGAGGCCCCAGGGCACTAACACACACACATCATGGTGACCGGACATCTCCTTCATAAAACTAATAATAGAAGAATAGAAGAATAGGGAGGGATGAAACCCTCTTTAATGGTCACACATGCAGAGCACACAGCACACACAGTGAAATTTGGCCTCTGCTTTTAACCCATCCTAGTACAAGGAGTCTAGTACTAGGAGCAGTGGGCAGCTATTGTACAGCGCCCGGGGAGCAATGGGAGTGGGGGGGAAGGGGGGTGTCCGGTGCCTTGCTCAAGGGCACCACGGCAGGGCAGGAGGTGAACTGGGACCTCTCCAAGTAGAAGTCCACACTCCATATTTAGGTCTGGTCGGGGACTTGAACCAGCGACCCTACGGCTCCCAGTCCAAGCCCCTACTGACTGAGCCACTGCCGGACTAATAATAGGGAATAGGGGGAATAATTGTGTTCAATGTGTGTATGTGTAGAGGTGCGTGTGGTTAAAACGTAGCAGCCTGCGGTTGCTCTTTAGCTGTTCTAATGAAGGTAAACACAGTGAAGTAAACCGTAAAAGGCACAGATCTTTGCAGCTGGTGCTGCTCTTCTCAGATTCTGCTGAGTTACACGTTACTGCCTCCTGGTGCTGCAGAGATTTCATGAAGTGAAGGAGGTACGGCCCGGCTCTGAGGCTATAACAAAAACCGGAGAGCCGAGACGAGGTGCGACAATATAACAATAATTTAAACAAATAAATGAGCGAAGCCAGCAACAGGTCCCCCGAGGCTGGCACGGAGAGTGTGCCCAGAGGAATGAGAGCGAGAGCCGAATGTCCCTAAAAAGAAGTCCGAGTTCGAAATATATCTAAAGTAATGTATGCACTGCCATTTCCCCACATAAACATAACAGTCTGCAATGAAACGTCCTTCTCCTGTGCGCTCCACTTCCTACTTGGCGCACCGGTAACTTTCTCCTGCGAACAAGTTACTGGGTGTTTCTCAATCTCGAGTACGCTTGCTTGGTAGCACATGTCTGCCGAGCATCTTGCTTCAAAAGCGAGTCAAGAATACTTCCTGGCATTCGGAAAACAAAGAGTGGAACAGGCTAGCAAGTGTGCAGGTGTGCGTCATATGAGAGGCCCCGCGTTACATCTTCCGCCACAGATTTGGGGAAATTGGTCCGTGCGCAAAGCATTGTGGGGATTTTAAGACCGCGGAGTCTACTCATGTGCAGCCTCGATATTTCTCCAAACGGAGTACGCCGGGCTCGGTAGATTTCCAAGTATGCTGGAGATTGGAACAGTACTTCGGCGGCACTCAATGACGTAGTATGCTTGAAATAGTGGCTCTGAAGCAGCTTTACTCGCGATTGAGAAACACCCACAGTCTCTCACTCCTTTCTTTCATTGCCCTTTAGGGGCTTCGTACAATGCAAATGCAAATATTTTATTTTAAAAAGTAAAGTCCTTTAGAGTCATCTGTCTCAAGCCTAAGTCAAGTCTCAAGTCGTGAATACCAAGTCATGTGACTCAAGTCAAGTCATGTGACTCGAATCCCCCACCTCTGGTTTATACTGTGGTTAGAATGTTGCTGTATTACTGTATCAAATATAATACAAATATAATAAACACAAACTGTCTTAACATCCCCACAATGCTTTGCGCACGGACCAATTTCCCCAAATCTGTGGCGGAAAATGTAAGGCGGGGCTTCTCATGTGATGCACACCTGCACACGTGCTCGCCTGTTCCACTCTTTGTTTTCCGAATGCCAGGAAGTATTCTTGCCTCGCTTCTGAAGCAAGACGCTCGGAAGTCATGTGCTACCAAGCAAGCGTACTCGAGATTGAGAAACGCCCAGAGTAGCATTAAATGGAAATACTCAAGTAAAGTAAAAGTACCTCTAAATGGTACTTAAGTACAGTTCTTGAGTAAATGTACTTCTCTCCTCTGTTACGAACCTACGAAGTAGCTGTAGATTTGTTTTGTTGTGTCTGTCGGTTGTATTGGGTTGTCCGGTTTTCTGTCAGCTGTAGTTGTGTTGATTTATTTCAGAGACACAGCTGGAGAAGGAGCACTATTATTACAGTCTTTTTTTGTAGTCCTGCCGGAGTTTCTTTATTTTTAGCCGGCATGCCATGGCGCTGTGCAAGATTCCCATCTCAAGCAACTTCTTCGAACAACGGTGCGCTGGGTTTTTGTAGCGAGGAAAAACAATGGCGACTCTACAAAACATTTTCACAGTTGTACGGGGCGTGGTTTGCAATTCGCCCCGCCAATCAGCACTGGGGCACTTTTCACCCACAGGAAAGTACGATCTCTCAGCGGGCTCTAAAAATGGGGGTAAAAGTTCCCGAGATTAAGTACGATTGTTGGTGTGAACGCGACATAAGGGGTACTAACGGAACTAAAAGCGAAAAGTACGGTGAAAAGTACTCCGGTGTGAACGTGGCTCTTGAGTAAATGTACTTCTCTCCTCTGTTACGAACCTACGAAGTAGCTGTAGATTTGTTTTGTTGTGTCTGTCGGTTGTATTGGGTTGTCCGGTTTTGTGTCAGCTGTAGTTGTGTTGATTTATTTCAGAGACACAGCTGGAGAAGGAGCACTGAGAGAAACACGGAAGAGAACAAAAAGACCCCTGGAGCTCAGGTCAGTGTGCACTTCATCACAATATATTCCTAACACTGTTATCCCCAAATGAATTAATACAGTGTTAATGCACAGTAACCATTGAATTCAGAACTCCTAGCTAACTCCAAAGTCAAAACTACTGTTTGTGCCTTTGCTAATATAATAAACAACACTCTACAGAAACATTATTAACCCAAATGTGACATATACTGTATGTATGTCTACATTACAGGGGTGGGGGAAATAATCGATACAGCATCGTATCGTGATAATAGCCTTGTTATTCTGTTACACTTTCTCACACACACATAAATACAGCAGTTACACTTTCTCACACACACATAAATACAGCAGTTACACTTTCTCACACACATAAATACAGCAGTTACACTTTCTCACACACACATAATTACAGCAGTTACACTTTCTCACACACATAAATACAGCACAGTGTCTCAACCCGACCTATTTTCTGCAAACTTGCAAACTCTTTGAAATAGCTGAATCAATAAATTGGCATAGTTTAAATAAGTTAAAATAAGTCAAGTTAGTCGTCAGTTTGTTTAGCATTTGGCCGTGTAATATACCGGATAATGTGCAGCGAGCCGGTCATTATTGGAAAAAGAAACCCCGACAGTATGATCAGAGGGACGGACGCGAGGCGGAGGGATCTTGATCGGGTGGTTTACGTTTGAGATGTTCCTGCATCACTGTGGTCGGAGGCCTCGTTCATTGTTATGAGAGCCGCTCATTGGCGCATGAAGTCAAAATGGCCTGACATTCTCAAGAGCAAAACGTCACAAATTACCCATTATGTCTTGCTGTCGAGAGCATAGAGCATGCCAGTTGAGTTTTCCATTAAGCCCCGCCTCTAATCTCCCTCACTCAGCTCAGTAGAATGAATGGAGAGAGAAAATACATCTGGATTCAGCTTTTAGCGCATTTTACAACTTTTAAAACCTAATGATTCAAATAAGGGCTATTTAGTTTTATTACTGCGTAGTTTATTTAGTTAAAATATTTACAGACATCTCATTCCCAATAAAGAACGTTGCTGTGTTTACTTTGGTTAGAACGTTGCTGTATTACTGCATCAAATATAATACAAATATATTAAACACAGTTATATTAGTAAAATAAGTATTTTGTTAAAGGTGGGGTAGGTAAGTTTGAGAAACCGGCTCGAGATACACTTTTTGTTATATTCCAAGGAATGCTCTTAACATCCAGATAGCAATGAATATCTGAAGTGCTTTGACAAAAAATCCATAAAAAAATGTCATCTGTGGAAGCCGTAGTACTGTAAAAAGCACGACCAATCATTTTAGCCGGCCCGGCTAAAATAACTGGATGGCCTACCTGCCTGTCAGCCTTCCATCTGTGCACAAACTTATCTCGTGCCCTCATTGGTCATGTGCGCGTTCGTGTGTGTTGGAGGAGGGGCTCTGTAAGGAAGTGGCAGATTTTCTCCGGTTGTGTATTTTCAAATTCTAGCGATCTCGAGCCGGTTTCTCAAACTTACCTACCCTACCTTTAACTCAAGGTTTATATTAAGCAAGTTTTTATTGTGTTAACTGTATATGTATTTATGCTTTTTAGATTTACTTTCTCTCATTCTCTGTCCGTCTGTTTTAGAAACCGAAAGGAAGAGAGAGATGTCACAGCTGTCCGCAATGTGACAAATCCTTTACATCATCTGGAAATTTAAAGCGCCACCTGCGTATTCATACAGGAGAGAAACCATACAGCTGTGAAGAGTGTGGGACAACGTTCACTAGATCACATCATCTCAAAACACATCAACGTATTCACACTGGAGAAAAACCGTACCGGTGTGAAGAGTGTGGGGAAACGTTCACTACATCAGGTAATCTAAATTCACATCACCGTATTCACACTGGAGAAAAAACGTACAGGTGTGAAGAGTGTGGGAAAACATTCACTAAATCAGGTACTCTAAATTCACATCACCGTATTCACACTGGAGAAAAACCGTACTGGTGTGAAGAGTGTGGGAAAACATTCACTAAATCAGGTACTCTAAATTCACATCACCGTATTCACACTGGAGAAAAACCGTACTGGTGTGAAGAGTGTGGGAAAACGTTCAATAGATCAGATGCTCTCAAAAGACATCACCATATTCACACTGGAGAAAAACCATACTGGTGTGAAGAGTGTGGGAAAACGTTCACTACATCAAGTGATCTCCAAAAACATCACCGTATTCACACTGGAGAAAAACCGTACAGCTGTGAAGAGTGTGGGAAAACGTTCACTACATCAAGTGATCTCCAAAAACATCACCGTATTCACACTGGAGAAAAACCGTACTGGTGTGAAGAGTGTGGGAAAACATTCACTACATCAAGTGATCTCCAAAAACATCAACGTGTTCACACTGGAGAAAAACCGTACTGGTGTGAAGAGTGTGGGAAAACATTCACTACATCAAGTGATCTCCAAAGACATAAACATGTTCACACTGGAGAGAAACCATAGTGGTTTTAAGAGTGTGGGAAAACGTTTTCTCAAAGTATTCACCGAATCCATTCTGCATAGTTTTGAACAACTATGAGAGCCAAGCTAGCTGTTTCCTCCTTCTGATGTCCTGAGAGCTGTAGTTATATTTTAAGAGTCTTTCTGAATGGAAGTCTGACGAACAGACTTCAATTCACAGCCAGTCTTGTTTGATGTCCCTGGGGTCCTCCTCAGCTTTTTAAATATCCCTAAATTCCGCAAAATAAAATGGGTGAGGCTTTTCTCCACTACGCTCCCAAACTGTGGAACACCAGGAAATATCAGAGAGGCTCAGTGGACATTTTTAAACGCCTTCTAAAGAAACATCTCTTTAGATTAGCTTTTTATTAGCAACCCCCAACTTTAAATGGTTCTTTTAGTCTTTATTATTTACCTACTTTTATATTGTTCATTTATGATATAGGAAGGGTTTTTATCTTATATTAGTCATTTAACAGTTTCAATAACATTTATTTTTACGTTGGTTTCTTTATATTTTAATCGTTTAAACTTTATTAGAATTATGATGTTTTTATTACTATTCATTTGTATTTGTATTTCTGTTGTACCTATATGTTCACTTTATTTTATAGGGTTTTATATTGTTGCATCTATTCACTTTTCTTTTGTCTTATCTTTCTGAGAGAAATCATAGTTTTTTTTACTGTATTTAATTTGTTATTATCATACCTTTTACCTCCTTGTGTATCTTAACCTGTTACAACAGGCGTGTTCACACCGGAGTACTTTTCCCCATACTTTTCCCGTTTAGTTCCGTTAGTACCCCTTATGTCGCGTTCACACCAAAAAGAGTACTCATGCCCCTTTCACACCAACGCGTTTTCAGCGCCGGCTCGGAGCTAGAGCCTGAAAAGTACCGGTTTTTCCTGTTCACACCGCAGCGGCGCCACCTCTTAGCTCCGGAATCCGGTTCACTTCCAGCTCCAAAAAATTGTCGGTCTAGAAGCAAGAGCTTCGGAGCTAAGAGGCGGCGTCGCTTACGTCTCTCTTACGTCGAGGCGTGCAGGAAACTAAACCCACCTCCCCTGAACATGGGTCGACTGAAGAGTCTCGTCATGCCTGCCTACAAGCAGTAGCGCTGAGCAAAGTGACTAGAAGGCAACCACACACTTATAAAAAAAAACACACTTTATAAAGTCAGGCAACACTAACCAGGCTTCGTGTGATTCTGTTTATTTGTACCTTACTTTGACCATCCGTTCGCTGTTATTGATCATTGTGGAGAGCAGGCAGACGTTTTGTTTGTTATTATAGCAGCTATCGGGTGGAATCAATACATTGGCTGCACAGGTTGTCATGTCCGACTATCACAAGTAGAATCATAATGAAAAATACGCCGGTAAAATGTGCCTGTAGAAAACGGCTTAGCAAGTAGTCAGTTTAGCTTCGGTTGCTATGCTAACATCACCCATGTTATACCAGAGAAACTTTCATAACAGCGTTGTGATGCCAAACAGCGTCAATTCAGACTGACACACATTCACAGTGTGTTCAGTCAGACAGTGAATACTTTAGAGATGTGTGAGCTAACCCGGAGCTAACGGGAGAATAAACTCCCGTGGAAGAGCAGCCAGCACTGCAGCGGTCGGTAAATGCCGATTTACTCGGAAGGCTTCAGTAGAAGCAGCTGGGAGTCCCAGCAGCTTCTACTGAAGCCAGTCCCCAACTCCGAGGACTTCCGGCCGGGGACTCCGGGTGGCAGTATACACCGTGAAGTTGTTTGCGGCCTGCCAGTAAACCCAAAGCAGAAGAAGACGAATTGACGTCAGCGGCTCATTTGCGTAATCTTCCCTCAGGGAAAAGTACTCCGGTGTGAACGCGATTGGTACTTAGTGCCCTGGGGTATTAAGTGCCGGGTCACTAAGTACGGCAAAGTACTTGGTGTGAAAGCGGCTTATGTTATATTTTGCTGCATGTATCTGTAAAGGTCTTAACATCTGAAGGGACTTTCTTGTTGTTTATTTTTAACTTGTGATGTGTCGCCATTTTGTAAAACACTTTGAGCTGCACGTGCTGTATGAAAAGTGCTGTATAAATAAAGCTTTATTATTTCAACAGTTTTGTATGTTCTAACCAGCGTTCACACTATGCCAACACAAGGCCACAGAGATGCTGTTTCTCCAATTTAATTCATGTTTGTAATGGTTCCTGAACTATGAAGAAATGTTTTACTATTCTGTGTTTCAACCATGGTTTCCTAATAGCCTTGTTATTCCATATATAATATATTGGTAACACTTTATATTAAAGTGGACCTATCATGCTATATTTGAATAATATATTGTAGGGCCATACCTATATAAGGTATATTTATACGTTTTCTTTTTCAAAATACCAGATCATGCATTTTAGCCATGCCTCATTTCGCTCTATTTTGCTCTCCTCCATCCCTGTCTTTGCATGCGCTGCAGCTGACCACGCCCCCCTGCAAAGGAGGGGGCTGAGTTACGAGCGTCATGTTACCATGCCACTGTGTTAGAAATGTTGTCTGATGGGGAGGCTTCTCTGGACGAGCCTCCTGCTCCAAGTTCTGTAGCACTAGCTCCCACAGAGCCTTCTCTCCCGTCTCATTGATTCCCTCTCTCCTTTCCTGCTGAAAGATGGTGAGTGTACTCAGGGACGAGGAGTCATTTAACCAGCCGCCAGTAGGAGTCAGGCTTTACTTTCTTTTATATCAATAAAGAAAAAGTAAATCTGTTTACAGTTCTGTTTCATATGGATGTTGAGAGGTATCCATAGATCTCTTCATTTTGCTCTCAAAGTGCACCAGATTGATGCATTTAACTTCAATATTTAAAACAAATCTTCCCGGGGGAGCATGCCCCCGGACCCCCCTAGAGGGTGTCAGGTCCACTCCCCACTTATAAATGTTGCACTTGACCACTGCACCCCCTCTAATCTCAGATGCACCCTGAGTCATTTTGTTTAAGTACAGTGAGCCTTTCTAAAATATACAGTAAAGAGACAAACCCACCAGCATTATAGGATACTATGTGACTTTGAGCCAAATACTTGTTTTTGGGCTGTATAAATAAATTGACTTGAAACAGTTGCTGATTTAGAGTACTGGCACGTTTTTTATTCCAATTCAAGCACTGATTAGCATTAGCCCAGCGCAGAAACACAGAGAGACTAACTTATGGCAACACAAAAGAAAACATGGGAGCGGACAGTGATGTTCATCCTCAATTCATTTTTGGTCAGTTTTGATCAGAATAGTTTTTCAGTGCAAGATAAAGCTTGACATTAATTGCAGAATTGTAACTTTCACCTCACGATCCAATACTGATACAAAAATACAGAAATACACAATTCCTGTGTGACTTTACAGTGAACTGAAAATGATAAGATGAATACATGCACCATGTCGGCATTGCATTCATGTGCATATGTGTGTATTTTTTTTTAAAGACACAAATGATGAAAATAACTAGACAGCAATCAGTAATCTCTGCATTACTTTTATTCCAGATCATTTAGGGATATGACGGTCATATAATCTGCCGTTTGAACATTTGAAGAAAAGTTAAATATTTGATGTTGTTTCCATACGTCACAGTGTTTTTTGATTAATTACAGGAAAAACAAAGCAGAAAAAGTATGATTTGTTTGCATTTATCATCAGCATTGTTATTAGCAACGGTAGAGCTTGTTGATCCTCACGATGTCCAAGCGGGACAAGCCCTTCCTCTGGCCGATCTGGACGTTGGGGTTTGGGATGGGGGTGATGGAGTCCCTCCCCCGCTGGATGGAGAAGGCTGTTTTTCCATAGTGCATGATGGAGGTGTAGTCGTAGGGGGTGTTCAGGTTGTTGGTGTCATGCCTTTTGAAGTTGTAGGCCATCTGCGGGTTGATGTTCTGCCAGTTGATCCTGACGTGTGAGTCGCGGTCGCTCCTGGTCTGTTCGTGCTGGAAGCCCAGAGCGTGGTTGATCTCGTGCTGGATGGTGCCATGGTAGACGCAGCCCCGCCTGTTGAGAGAGAGCACCTGTCTGCCTCCTGTTCTGCCCAGAGAGGAGTAACATCCACCCTTGTTCTCAATGCTGATGTAGTCGTACTGGTTCCGACGGGGGGCGAAGCGGAGGCAGGTCTTGCTGTGGAAGGCATTCATAGCGTTGGTGATCTTCTGTCTCTCCAAGCTGGTGAATTGACTGCTCGTGGTGAAGGGGATCGTCACCAAGCCGTTGGAGCCTTTCTTCCACAGGCAGCTCTGGGACCAGCACTTCATGGCGTTTCTGGTTTTGGGAACCACCAGGTCGCCTTCCAGCAGGATCTCATCTGTGGCGATGTTGGAGGTCAAAATCCTGGTGGTGATGTCGACAGTGTCCTCTTCGTCTACTTCTTCTTCTTCTTCTTCTTCTTCTTCTTCAATTCCTTCCTCCTGGAGAGGAAGTGCCTGAGAGAGGCCGAGCAGGAGCAGCAGCAGCAGGCTGGCAGAGGGAGTCATCTTCAGGGTCGGTCTGGAGGCTGTGGAGCTGCTGTGGAGAGACTCCTGAAGCTTGCTGTTTGACTCAGTTCAGTCCAGGGACTTTATACTCTCCTCTACAGGAGTGTCTGCAGGAGGATTATGGGTTGGTGTCTACACTGCTAGGCCTGAACAAACCTCTGAAGGGAGGACTCCACAGACAAACCTGCTTTTTAAACATGTTTGTTATTTCTGGTCATTAGATGGATAGCCTCAGCTTTATGTTGGATTTATTTAAGGAGACACTTTTCATGTTCCTCAGACAATAAGACCTCACATTAGAACCTCTTTAACAAACTAACCTTAAGAAGGGTAATGTACATTTAAAACTTGCAAGTGAGATTTGTTTTTCAAACATTTTTATTGATTGTATTATTTCAAAATAGTTTTTTATACTAATAGACATACACTATTTGGACAGGAACAGATCATTTATGCCAAACAAATACAAACAGCATCTGAATATTTGGAGACTGATCTGTCACTGGGTCGACACTTTATATACAGTAAGGGTCATTACCAAGTGAAATAAAAAAACACACAGACATCTTTAAGTACTAAAATCAAGATAATTCCCTTTTTACATTTGCGGCAGAAGTTGATGTCATGTGAGCAGAGGTTAAGAATTATAGTAAAAGGAAGCTCATATCTCAAAACGTCAGCTCTTGGCTTATGTTTGCCATGTCTGCAATCGTAGTTTAGCATGCAAGTATGCTAACGTTTTTTTAAATGAGTAATACACATACAGTACAGCTGAGCGAGGCCAATGGGAATGTCATTAGTTTTCGAGGTCTTTGGGAAAAGATCAAAGTATAGGACCAATCAAAATGTTGGCCTGATGAATGAGCTTTAGGAAAAGTCTGATATCAACGCAAGTGATTAAAATGTATTGTTAGGGGTCATGAATGTGTGCACCCAATTTCATGGCAATACATTCAACTAGTTGTTACGAAACCATAGATGTCAACCTCATGCCGACCTTAAAGTAAATGTCTAGGTATCAAAAATGTTGGTAGGAATACCTATCTTGGGCTCAGGAGAACTGTTGCAAATATTATGGCAATTAATCCATGTTTAAAATAATTGTTCAGTCTGGTCCGAAGCACATGATGAAACGTTATCACGTTTTTGACCCGTTACTAGTTGTTATCAGTTTCGTTGTGTTGCTACAGAGGAGGCAGATTGGGAAGACTGCAGCTACTGCAGGTTGCTAAAATAAAAGTGAAACTTAACAATCACAGTTTTAAGCACCTGGTTAACATTGTGAATTTAAACAGAATAATGTGCAAGCAGCATTGAGCGGGTCTTCGACGCACCGCAGGCTGTTGTCCGCACGTCGAGGTGTGTGTGTAGGTGTCTCGAGGACTCGGCCGTTGGCAAACGTGGGAAGTTTCAGGCCGATCGGACAACGTACATGGGATTTACAGCAGTATCATAAACATTGTGTTTGATGGCAAGTGATCTGTCGCCATGGCAACGGCATTTGATGACACCCCATAATACGCCTAGATGTGTTGAGGGCTGCATCGGTATCAAACCTGTGAAGTTGTGTGCCGTTTGGAGCATGTTAACTGGAGTTACAGCGACTCCGTGTTTAATGGCGAGGGATGCGTTGCCATGGAAACGGCATATGATGACATCCCAGAATTGGCGTAGAGCTGTTGAGGGCCGGACCATTAACTGTCATCTGAAGTCTGGTGCAGTTTGGAACCTTTTCCATCGAGTTATGACAACATTGTGTTTTATGGCGAGGGATGCGTTCCCATGGAATAGGCATATGATGACATCCCATAATTGGCATAGTGCTGTTGAGGGGCGGACTAGTAGCCATCATCTGAAGTCTGGTGCAGTTTGGACCATTTTCCATTGACTTAAGACAACATTGCGTTTTACGGCGAGGGATGCGTTGCCATGGAAACGGCATATGATGACATCCCATAATTGGCATAGTGCTGTTGAGGGGCGGACTAGTAGCCATGATCTGAAGTCTGATGCAGTTTGGATCATTTTCCATTGACTTAAGACAACATTGTGCTTTATGGCGAGGGATGCGTTGCCATGGAAACAGCTTTTGAGGAAAACTCACTATTGTCATATTGAGGTGTTGAGGGCCGGACCATTAACTGTCATCTGAAGTCTGGTGCAGTTTGGACGATTTTCATAGGAGTAACGGAAACATCGGGTTTTTTGGCGAGGGATGCGTTGCCATGGAAACGGCATACGGGGAGATCTCAGATTTCACTTAGAGCTGTTGAGGGCCGGACCATTCACTGTCATCTGAAGTCTTGTGCCGTTTGGAATCTTTTCCATTGAATTAAGACAACATCGTGTTTTATGGCGAGGGATGCGTTGCCATGGAAACGAAGGCGTGTCATGTCCTTAAAATGAAGTCCGAGTTTGAAATATATCTCAAATAATGTATGCACCACCATTTCCCCTACATAAACATAACAGTCTGCAATCAAACGGTTGTCTCCTGTGCGCTCCTCTTCCTACTTGGCGCACCGGTAACATGCTCGTGCGCACAAGAGGCTGAGACCTTAGGCTGAGCCGCCGAATCCCTCGGAACATCATAAAAGCCATTTTCAACGGTTTTCTGGTGAAAGATTAACTAGCTACTGGATGAAATAATATGACTGGTGGCATAGGTGCGAAAATTATACACTTTTTGAAAAAAATATGATAAAATATTTTTATATATTTATAATTCTGCAAATATTACGATAAACTCACAGCTATTTCGCGGCCGCGGGGTTGGGAACCCCTGGCCTAGAGCAAAAATACTTACAGCATATATTTAGTGATTTTAATGTTAACATTTGGACCCAATTTGCCTGACTTGACACATGGAATAAAACATGGGCGTCGGAAGCATCCTCAATGTGGGTGAGACAATTTGACGTTGCGTGTGGGCAGGTGGTGGACCTCACCTCCTCTAGAGGGGTCCGGGGGCATGCTCCCCCGGGAAGATTTTTTTTTTAAATGTTGAAGTTAAATGCATCAATCTGGTGCACTTTGAGAGCAAAATTAGGGACTAAATCTATGGATACATCTCTCAACACCCATATGAAACAGAACTGTAAACAGATTTACTTTTTCTTTCAACATTTATTTGAACAGCAAGTGGAGGCAAAAGTGACTGCACCCAAAACAATAAACCTGCTAGCTAACTAGCCTAAACTCAGTAACAGAATGACCTCTGAGTCAGACGTCACTTCCCCCTTTTCTCTCCTATGGGTGCAGCCCCTTGAACCCCGTTTCCCTGCCAACCCCCCTCCCCCTCCCCTATGCAAGCCCCTCCCTCTGAACCCAGGGCTCGCTACAATACTGTATACTGTATACACAAACTATACAAAAACGCCTTTACGCTTTGGAGCTTGTTTATCCATCTGTAAGCAACTGCCAGCTAGGTCTCTCAGTCACTCACTTCTGATCGTTCCTGTCAGCTGCTACGGGCCTGATGTGTGAAAGTGAAACTATCTGATAGATAGAACATATGTAGCCTATCAAAATGGCCCAGCCCAGTGGGGTGTGGGCCACACCCTACTCCCAGGGAGTGGCCGGAACACTTACAAATGTGGGCCGGTAGGATTTAGGCAAAAAAAAAGATATATATTATTTTTTTATTTTTTGGCCCTCCGGTCCACGCACAGCACCGGCCCACCGGGAAAACTCCCGGTATTCCCAATGGCCAGTCCGCCCCTGGTTGTGTCTGTCGGTTGTATTGAGTTGTCTTGTTTTGTGTCAGCTGTAGTTGTGTTGATTATTTCAGAGACACAGAAGGAGCTCTGAGAGCAGCATGGAGGAGAACAAAGAGACCCCTGGAGCTCAGGTCAGTGTGCACTTCATCACAATATATTCCTATCACTGTTATCCCCAAATGAAAGATCACAACCTGTTTAGAAAATACAATATGAATGCACAATATGGTTAGATATAGGTTAGAACGTTGTTGTACACGATAATACTTTAATGGTCAGATCAAGTCTGAAATGTGACTTGCATCACAGCAGCTCCATGTGTAACATCAACATAAACAAATATCAAGACACAATACATGAAAAACAAACAACAAACATGTAACATAACGTAGGGTTACGTATGGTAACCCATGTTATATAAGCACAGCGGAGCCCTCTACTGGACTCTATGGGTACTCCCCTCAATCCTATCTATGCACGCATTCTTTCACTGAGACTTATACCCGTAGCCGGCCCCCTGGGCGGGCCTACCTGAATGCGCGCGCATCCACTGCATAAGAGGCGGCCCCGCCCGCTCACTGCTATCCCTTTACTTTCTCTTTTAGCTGAGCAGCATAGGCAGCAGGGCTTCCATAAGTAGAGGGCTCCGCTGTGCTTATATAACATGGGTTACCATACGTAACCCTACATTATATCTCTCACAGGCTCGATGTATACCCGCTCTGCTGTCCCGCGACAGTACTGCTCCAACCCCCTGTTTCAGACCGGCTTCCTGTCTAGCAGCCGCTGCGCCTCCCTCACCTCTCCCTCGGCCAACGCCAAGGAGAGAAGAAAAAGAGGCTGCGGCGGGCCGGGCACACCCTGACACGCTTACCCCACGGAGGTGTGCCATAACGTAGAGATTTTTCTCCCCCTGTCTTAATGCAGGGAAAAGAAAAAAAACCCAGCCCGGCTAAAATAACTGGATGGCCTACCTGCCTGTCAGCCTTCCATCTGTGCACAAACTTATCTCGTGCCCTCATTGGTCATGTGCGCGTTCGTGTGTGTTGGAGGAGGGGCTCTGTAAGGAAGTGGCCGATTTTTTCCGGCTGTGTATTTTCAAATTCTACGCACTCGAGCTGGTTTCTCCAAAATTACCTACCCCACCTTTAAATAAGGCTGTTGAAACAGCCATGGCTCATGTAGAGTGTGTCCCAGCGGGGACCCCATCCGGAGACGATCCGGGGACCCCCAAAACCGGAGGTTGCCCCTCACCGAGGGGGGGATGGTCACCAGCCGCCGTTTGTGTCTCTTGAGATCTAAACACAGGCTGGAGAACGTCTGCAGGCGGCACATATGCAGTAGGGATGCCAGAAACTGACCATGATCAAATTAAAAAATCGGACAGCCCTGGCGAATATTAATCGATTATTCGCCGCAAAAAAAGTATTTTCGCAGAGCTTGCATTTTACTTAATTTGCACTTGTCACTTCTCTTCTTTGAACGTGCCGCTTTGTTCATCTTTAGTTGTGTTGTTCTCACTGTTCTGTATATCGCCAATAAATCAATCGCACGTGTGACGGAGGGGGGGGGCATACTCTCATGCCCCGGCTGTGCAGCGGCTGGAGTGCCACCTCCACGCACTTACTGAACATGCGGGGGGACAGGGAGTAGCCGAACGGCAGCCTGTTGTACTCGTAGGCCACCCCATGGAAGGCCAAACGTACATACTTTCTGTGTTTCGGAGCAATTCCGACATGAAAGTAGGCGTCCTTCAGGTCGATGGTTGTAAACCAATCGCCTGGCTGCACCAGTTCCAATAACCGTTTCACAATCAACATCTGGAACGTTTTTGCGTACAATGTGAAGGTTCAGACCACGGAGATCCAGAATGGGCCTGAATTTGCCTGTTTTCTTGGGCACCAGAAAATACAGAGAATAATGCCCCCTCTCTCTGTCCCGTGTGCGCACAACAGATACCACCTGTTTTCGCACTAAAGTCTGAACCTCTGTTGAGAGAAAACCCTCTTTCTTTTTATTGTTTCCCAACCCCGCTACGCCGGCCATAATGTCCCTGTACCCGCATAATGCGGTTTATCACTCTCACCCGTGCATGCACACTAGCTGCCTCCTTTACTGGAGTCACAACCTGGGCAGCGAGTGGGGAACTGTACTGTAAACATTACGTGGCCGTGTGGGTGTGTGAAAAGAAGAGACACTCAAACTGGAATGCATTTTATCTTTTTTATTTTGAAAAGAAGACTTTAAAACCAGTGGGTCAAACAGGGAGGAGGCGGGATTCGCTCTCGCGTCCTGGCCGGAGAAATCACCTCTCTCCTGGAGGACGGAGCTCCCGGTACCCCTCTGCCCACCCGGATGTCTGCGGAAGCAGATGGGCCGCTAGGCTATCCTCCAGTGGGGCACACCGGGACACTCCGTATCTGAGTGGCTCTCCACCTTGAGGATTCCTGCCCAAGTAGCCACCGTAGCCTTAGTTTTCAGTGGCTGCCGCCACATGGCTTCCACACACCGCCAGATGTCCGGCAGGGGGGGTGAAACGAAAGCCGTCTGTGCTGGACGGCCCGCGCCGTAGAAGCCCTGACGCAGGCGGCTCACCGGCCTCGGAGGTATCTGTGGCGGAAGTGGCAAGCCTGCACGCTCCGCCGCCCTAGCCATCACCGCCGAGAAGTCCTGACGAGCCGGCCTCTGCTGATGGCCTTCCAGGCGGTCAGCGGAAATACCGGACGACGAGGTGTCATCATCGTCGTCCTCCTCTCCGATGACCGGACCCGTCCGGGCTGCTGGGATGGCGAAGACGAAGGGCACTCCCTGCACGAGGTCCTCCATCTCCACTACGTCGAGCTCTGGGTCCTCCACTCGCGAGACGTAACACCCCTCGAACACCGCCACTCTGTGTAGGCGGCTGGATCGGGTCAATAGCTGACAGGCGCTGCAGACTGCCGATGGAGGCAGGTTAATCGCCGCGTGGTCAGACCCCAGACACTCGATACACCGAGTATGGGGATCATCACTTCCGATAGAACCCGGACACGAAGGACAAGGGCGCTCCTCAGATGAGTCCATATTCGATTGTCCGAAGAAAAACTTGTCCTTGTTCCTTTCTATCCTGTTATCTCTCGCTCACTTACTCAAATAGCTGCTTAGCTGAAAGAGAAAGGGATAGCAGTGAGCGGGCAGGGCCGCCTCTTATGCAGTGGATACGCGCGCATTCAGGTAGGCCCGCCCAGGGGGCCGGCTACGGGTATAAGTCTCAGTGAAAGAATGCATGCATAGATAGGATTGAGGGGAGTACCAATAGATTCCAGTAGATGGCGGAGCCTGTGAGAGATATAACAGCAGGATCAGTGAGAGAAAACCTGCTCAAAGAGCCTTCAGCGTGCATTTGATCTGGATTCAGGTCTGTATTTACTGAGAGGATTCACTGGAGCACAAAGGATGCTTCAGTCTGACTTTATTGAATCTCCATTAGATGGCAGCAGTTCATATTCTCTGTTGCATTGCAGTACTGTAGAACAGACACAATCACAGATGTAAAGAACAACAGAAGAATTTCTCTGCTCGCCCAAAAAGACCTAAGGCGGCAGAGAAAATACATTCTTTGTTTTGTCCGTTAGCACAGATATTCAATATGCTCTTTCCATGACAGCAGGTGGTCAATCATTACACCCAAGTGTTTGTATGAAACTCCCTGCTTGATTTGATCTGTATGCATGTGGGAAATTTTGAACCCATCGACTCCAGAATGTAAAATTTTTCACCGGTCCTGACGTCCGTGCACAATCTCCCTGCATGAATGGCGTGGTAAAGCCCTCAAAAACAGGTTTGAACCCGAGCGGGAATACTAACATGAAATCTACGAATAATAGACCCTCCAGAAAAACGCGATTATGCGATCGCATAATTTACCGCATAATCAGCAAAATGGCGCAGATTTTTAAAAGGGCGCATATTTATTAAAAGGTCGCATAATCCCCGCATTTTTCCACACAAAGTTGAGGGAAAAAAAAGTTAACGTGAAGTAGTGATGTCATCAGCTCGCGCAGGTAAACAACACCGTAGAGTGAATGTGTGGAACTCACACGAGAGAGAAAACAACAAGATCAGCGCCATATAGATTATTATATACTATTATACTATTATTATTATATACTATTATACGGCTCTGACCAAGATGAAAAAATCGAATCCATCTCATTTGCCTACGAACATTTCTGCTAAAGACCGGGCAAAGCAGTACCCTGATGTCTTGCACGAAAGTGGGGGGAAACTATTCTGCACCCCGTGCAACTGTGTGTTGGAGCATAAGAGAAAACTTTGATTCATTCAAACATTCGAAAATGCTTTCTGCTGCTGCGGACAAGAAAGCCAAACAACTCGCGTTCACCGAGGCATCAACCTCCAAAACCCTTTCGAGGGCTACAAGAAACGAGGTGAGCAGCCTACAAGATTGAAGCTGGTCAGATAACGAACGAGTAAATGAAAACAGAATGAGGCGGAGAAGAGTGTGTGTGTGTGTGTGTGTGTGTGTGTGTGTGTGAGAGAGAGAGAGAGAGAGTGATTAAAATAGCCCATATATAAATACATAAATAACACTTTGTGATGTAGCTTGCTTCTAGTATGCTTGTTTATCATAGGAACTCTTTAAAGGGCTCACTTTCATTCAGTAGTAGCCTAGTAACAGGGTGTGGGAGAAGAATCACCTTTTTTCCGCTTCCCGCATATTTCGCAACTTTTCGCATATTTAGCATATTTCCGCATATTTCGCAACTTCACCGCATAAAATCACATAAAAACCCCGCATGTTTAATCGCATAATCAAGGATTTTAGCCCGCATAATCAAGGATTTTAGCCCGCATAATCAAGGATTTTAGCCCGCGTTTTTCTGGAGGGTCTAGAATAACAATAGGTCTTCGCACACTTCGTGCTCAGGCCCTAATTAAGTACTCTGATGATACTGCAATAATATCTCTGCTAAGTAACACAGACGACCCTGAGCTGCACCAACAGGCTGTAAATCAGGTGGTTGAGTGGACTGATAACAATGCTCTTGAGATCAACACCAAGAAAACTGAGGAAATCGTTTTTGGCTCACCATCTGACTCCCATTGTCATGCTTGCTAGCGCTACCTATATGTAAAGCGTTTTTGAAAAATGTACATTGCCGCACCGTAACTCAGATGGATCTGAACTTTTGCACACTTATCCAGGTGGACCTGCTCTACATAAAGTTTTTGTAATTAGCATAATGTTAAAAACAGTGCAATATTATCCTAAATTTAGACATACTCTGGGGGTGACTATGAACTGAGACGTAAAGTGTCGCGACGAATGACAAATGTGGGCGTGGCCTATACTTTTTTTTTAATTGCGATAGCGTGAAATGCGCTACGGACGCGAAACTTGGGACACACGTCACAGCCCACAAACTGTTGGCGACAGTACAAAAAAATCGTGCGTTTTGGCAAAAAACGGCTCAGTAGCGCCCCCTATTGTGCGGTAGTCACATATAGTTTCTCAGAACTTCACGAATTTTGGCAGAGACATTCCTCATGGCATGGCGGAACTATTTCGCATTTGCTTCCATTAGCCCCGCCCCCGACAAAGTCGGCCATTTGGAAAAATGTGTGTTTTTCATGCATTTTAAGGACATTTTTGCGTACTTCTCCTAGGGGAATGATCGGAAAAATTCCAGTCCAGGACAAGTTCATCCCCTATCTTATATGATGCTATATTGTCAAGCCAATTTTTGATAGCTCAATCGTGGCGGTCGTAAGCTAACAGCGAATACACCGTTTTTGACGATTTACATGTCACAAATGAATCCAAACTACTAGCATACAGTTTTACCGATATTCACAAAATGCTGTATATACATTGCTCTTATGAATCTGGACATTTTTCAAATTGCGTTTCATTAGCCCCGTCCCCACAGAAATGTGTGTATTTTATGCATTTTAAGCACATTTTTGCAAACTCCTCTTACGGCCCGTCCACACAGCAGCGTTAAAAGAAATCTTGGAGGTGGGTGCATCTGAAGCTTGGGGATTTTTTGCGAGCAAGGCACCAACAACCAATCACATGAATCTCCCGCCCCCGACATACGAAGCAAAAAAAACCGAAGTAAACTGGATATAAACTCCCCAAACAGGCGAAAACCTACCACTGTCTCTGCCACCTCCCTCCATGCCTGGCTCCTCCGGTTTATATCCCGGTAGGTAAATAGGGACTGGTCATAAAGCACCGGGTGATTCCCTACCGCTAATTTCTCCTCCATTTTTTGGAATATGAGGAAATGACCTGCAGTATGTCTCTCCCAGCTTACACGCGGTTTGATTGGCTAGAGCTTGAACTGTCAGATTTGCATACACGGGATTTGATTGGCTGACGCTTCCACCTCAGCTTCAAAAGTTGAACATTGCTCAACTTTGAATCCTGAATGACGAATGTGTGCCTGGCCCATATTAATCAGAGGCCATTACTACCACATGCTGATTAATCCATAGTCGGACATTAAAGGTGGGGTAGGTGATTTTGGAGAAACCAGCTCGAGTGCGCTAGAATTTGAAAATACACTGCCGGAAAAAATCTGCCACTTCCTTACAGAGCCCCTCCTCCAACACACACGAACGCGCACATGACCAATGAGGGCACGAGATAAGTTTGTGCACAGATGGAAGGCTGACAGGCAGGTAGGCCATCCAGTTATTTTAGCCGACCCGGCTGAAATGATTGGTCGTGCTTTTTACAGTGCTACGGCTTCCACAGATGATATTTTTGTATGGATTTTTTGTCAAAGCACTTAAGATATTCATTGCTATCGGGATGTTAAGAGCATTCCATGGAATTTAACAAAAAGTGTATCTGATTGCTGTATAATACATGTGAGTCACTCGTGATATACTTGTAATTATTTATTTTTCTGTTATAGACCACACATACATATAGTGCAGGGCTGGCCACTTTGGAGTTCAGCTTGGAGTGAGATGACAATATTAGTTTTTGGTACAGTGATTAATTGTCATGCTATTAATTGTGTACTGCACCTCTTTCCATTACTCTTTACTCTTTTCAGTGAAAATATTATATTTTCTACTGTTGATATGTGTCTATTAACTGTTAATTCTTATCTTTACAGTTTGATGTATTTTAATTACACTTAGACTTATACCTGTTTACATCCTACTATCTCACCACTATAGCCTGTTGTGAATAAAGTTTAATTTCATTTACACCGGGTCTCTGTGGCCTGAAATCGACTCCGAAGGACACATCAGTGTACCCTTGGTTAAAGCTCCTCCAGAGAGCCTCCTCTCTCCTCTCTCTCCTCTACATCAGTGTACCCTCTGTATACACAATAAACAAAAATATATGAATGGTTTTGTCATCATTGGTCATTATTAGTTAGCTATTTTAAAGTACTTAAAAACTATTATAAATATTGAAAAGTCGTGACTGATGAAGTGCATTGTTCTGCTGACAGTATTTCTACTCAGAACTAATCTCCTTCAACAGTAATAATGCTTTTCATAGAGAAAGAGATACAGACATGTGGTGTGTTGTCTTTTTTCACCTGTATGGTGCGGTTCTGGGCGACAACACACAGTGAAGATGATCTGCTGCACGGCACTAGCATCATGACTGTCTTTGTTTAAACCAGCAGCAGTGCAGCGGTACACAGACTAACCTGTGTGTGTGTAACGTAGTTCTTCAGGTGTGTATGCTTAACATGTATGTATTTATCACAGTAAAGATGGTATACAGAAGCTTTTTAAAGAGCTTTCAACCTCATCCCATTGTCTTTAACACACATTTAACATAATAATATACTCATATTAATATACAAATATACAGTATGAGTACTGTTTTGATACTGACATTTTATCTTTGCACTAAGGTGTGTCTGCACTATTGTAATTTTGTCTGTTGACTGTGGTAAATAAAAGAGAGAACCAAATGCACTGTACAAAAGATCAGCTTTATTGTCAATTTACAATTTCCATGCTGTTCAGATGCCTCATAAGGGCTGTGCGCGTGTCTTGCCCCACAGCCTCAACAATGGCTGGCGCTGGCCCATCAAGCTGGGTCACTGGTAAGGCAATCCATTCCTCCCTGTACTCATCACCACGACGCTCACACAGGTTATGCAATACGCAACATGCTGCCACCTGGATTTTGATATTGTCCATGTTGCAGTCGTTTCGCTTCATCAAGCACCGCCATCTGCCCTTCAGTCTGCCAAAAGCGTTCTCCACCACCACTCGTGCTCGGCTTGTTTTGCGGTTGTACACATGTTGCTGGGGTGTGAGCCTTGCATTGTCTTGGAAAGGTTTCATCAGCCATCTTTGCAGGGGGTAGGCTGAGTCACCAAGGATATAGTAACCCACATCATGTCCACCAATATTCCTTGTTACATGAGGAAGTAGACCACCTCTATCCACACAACTAACCAGTGATGACATGCTGAACACTCTGCTATCATGCATGCTCACTGGTAAGCCAACAAAAACACTCCAAAAGAGGCCCTTACCATCCACAACACCCTGTAGGACGACCCAGTGCCAGCCTTTGCGGTTGAAATACTCGTTGTGGTATTCCTCTGGTCTCAGAATAGGGATGTGTGATCCATCTATTGCACCTACACACTGTGGCACACCCCATCTGCCCTCAAAATATAACGCCATCTCCTCTAACTTCTCAGAGTTCGGCCATGGCATGAACTCAGGAAGGAGTAGCGTCACAACAGAGGAGCAGAACTCGTGCACACAGTAACACACCGTAGATCTGCCGACTCCAAACAAATGAGAGATGGTCCTGTACTCAGAGTTGGTCGCACGTTTCCACAGTGCTATGGCGATTTTTTTAAGCACGGGTACACACTCCCGGTAGTTGGTGTTGTGTCTCCCCAACGTTGCTTCCAGGCGCATACAGAGGAGTTGAAAAGAGCCCTTGGATATTCGGAAATCTTTGATCCACTGCACATTGGTGTACGTTGGCACCACCTTTTCCCACCAGGCCGATGTTCTATTGTTCACCCAGAGAGAGGGCGGGACACGACGCGTTCCATAGTATTCGCATATCTGGAACACATACAAAGACACAAATTAGCCCTACATAACTCCATAAATCCTACATTAGATAGTATTAATGTGATTTACTGAACGTACCATTGCTGTTTTTTGGGCGTGGTAACGGTCATCATACTCAGCTCTCCTACGGCGAAACATGTCCATAGCGTGTGCTTGTCGTCATCCAATCCTTTTGTTAAGGCTTCTTAACCGCCTTCGCCTCCGACTCAGCATTTCTATTGCATTTTAATGGTCGATCTGTATTTGTGGCTGAGTTATTGGCTTAAATAACTCAGTTACGAAGCTGTATAACACGAGCACCAAAACCACAACTTCAGTCAACTCCATACCGTGTCTGAGGTCGGAAGGTAAACAGAAGCATACAGCGGAAGCGGAAGTTTTTTTTCTTCTTCTTCTCTCGGTTTTTTGGCGGATTGCAACTTTAAGGTGCATACCGCCACCTACTGTACTCGCCGTGAAGTTGTTTGCGGCCTGCCAGTAAACCCAAAGCAGAAGAAGAAGAAGAAGAAGTGACGTCAGCGGCTCATTTGCCTAATCCACCCCCAGGAACTCATTTTGGTGTGAACGCGATCTGCTTTAGTTCATCAGAACTAAAAGAGCTCTAATGAACTATTGTGGGAAAAGTACTTGGTGTGAACGCGCCTACTGTGAGAGTCACGGACATGAATTCATAGATCAAGACAGACTCTCCTGTTTTGCCGATCCGGTGCTTAAACAAATAGCTCTACACCCCTGGCCGAAATGTCCCTAAAATGAAGTCCGACTTCAAAATATATCTCAAATAATGTATGCACTGCTATTTCCCCACATAAACATAACAGTCTGCAATGAAACGTCTGTCTCCTGTGCACTCCACTTCCTATTTGGCGCACCGGTAACTTTCTCCTGCGTATTAGTTACTTTCTCTCACTCTTTTTTTTCATTGCCCTTTAGGGGCTTTTTACAATACAAATGCAAATATTTAATTTAGAAAGTAAAGTCCTTTCGAGTCATCTGTCTCAAGCCTAAGTCAAGTCTCAAGTCATGAATTCAAAGTCAAGTCGAGGATTTTATCAATGTTAGTCAAGCAAGTCTCAAGTCCAAAAATATGCGACTCGAGTCATGTCATGTGACTCGAGTCCCCCACCTCTGGTATTTACTGTGGTTAGAATGCTGCTGTATTACTGTATCTTATATAATACAAATATAATAAACACAAACAGTAAAAGTAGTATTCCGTTAACTCAACGTTTATATTAAGTGAGTTTTTATTGTGTTAACTGTATATGTATTTATGCTTTTTAGACTTACTTTCTCTCTTTGTCTGTTCTAGAAACCGAAAGGAAGGGAGAGACGTCACAGCTGTCAGCAATGTGACAAATCCTTTACAACATCTAGAGATTTAAAGCGCCACCTGCGTATTCACACAGGAGAAAAACCGTACAGCTGTGAAGAGTGTGGGACAACATTCACTCAATCAGGTGCTCTTAAATCACATCAACGTATTTACACAGGAGAAAAACCGTACTGGTGTCAAGAGTGTGGGAAAACGTTCACTAGATCAGATGTTCTCAAATCACATCTTCGTGTTCACACGGGAGAAAAAACATAGTGGTGTTAAGAGTGTGGGAAAACGTTTTCTCAAAGTTCTCACCTTAAAGTCCACGAGCGAATCCACACCGCATAATTTTGAACAACTATGAGAGATATGCTAGCATTTTCCTCCTCCTGATGTCCTGAGAGCTGTATTGTTATATTTTAAGAGTCTTTCTGAATTGAAGTCTGACTAACAGACTTCAATTCACAGAGTCAGTCTTGTTTGATGTCCCTGAACAAGCCCTGGGGTCCTCCTCAGCTTTTTAAATATCCCTAAAATCCCCCAAAATAAAATGGGTGAGGCTTTTCTCCACTACGCTCCCAAACTGTGGAACACTAGGAAATATCAGAGAGGCTCAGTGGACATTTTTAAATGCCAGCTAAAGACACATCTCTTTAGATTAGCTTTTTATTAGCAACCCCCCACTTTAGATGGTCTTTTAGTCTTTATTATTTACCTACTTTTATATTGTTTTATTTATGATATAGGAAGGGTTTTATCTCATATTAGTTTTTTAACAGTTTCAATAACAACATTTATTTTTACGTTGGTTTCTTTATATTTTAACTTGGGCTGTCAGTCGATTAAAATATTTAATCGCGATTAATCGCATGATTGTCCATAGTTAATCGCGATTAATCGCAAATTAATCGCACATTTTTTATCTGTTCTAAATGTACCTTAGAGGGATATTTTTCAAGTTTTTAATACTCTTATTATGAGTGGACAAATATGCTTTATATGTTTGTTTATTATCATTTGAACAATGACAAATATTCTCATGAATATTAAACACAACAACCTCTGAACATTACAAATATTCGCCTCAATTCAACCTGGAACCTCTCTCATACAATAATACAATACAAAGTGTGTGTGTGTGTGTGTGTGTGTGTGTGTGTGTGTGTGTGTGTGTGTGTGTGTGTGTGTGTGTGTGTGTGTGTGTGTGTGTGTGTGTGAATGTGTGAATGTGTGAATGTGGAGACACCGTGATGGATTGTTGGAGCTATGTGCAGCTCAAGGTATATATGCTCGAACGGGAGCTGCCTGGACGCTGCAATCATGTTGCGCGCACTATCCGTGCTGAGTGTGCTGACTTTTCGTACAATGTCCCACTGTCTGGCTACCTGCATAAGGTCAAGTGCTCGGCGCAGTTGTCGGCGAAATGTCGCTCCTCTGTTTTCATTGAAACAGTTCCTTATATCCGTTAGCGCAGCTAGCTAGCACCAGATGCTAACAACAACAACAACACGTAAGGTTTGCCTCGCTCGAGTCGCGACACACATACACACACCCTCCCGGTCCTCCCGATGGCCAGTCCGGGCCTGCCGGTGAGCGTGGAAGTGTGGTCTGCCACAAGCGGGCGGCAGGAGTGGGGCTGTCAGCATCAGCTTGTAGATGGTATTTTAAACTCGATGCGCTCTGAAACTGCGGGGCGGCCGAGGACAAAAAATACACATGCGCTAATCGCGTTAAAATAATTAGTGGCGTTATTTTTTTTTTGTGTTAGCGCGTTATTAACTCGTTAACTTGACAGCCCTAATTTTAACCTTTATTAGAATTATGACGTTTTTATTACTATTCATTTGTATTTGTATTTCTGTTGTAACTATATGTTCACTTTATTTTATAGGGTTTTATATTGTTGAATCTATTCACTTGTCTTGTGTCTTATTTTTCCGAGAGAAATCATAATTTAATTTTCAAAATCCTTCTCCTCTGGGCTGCATGTGTGACGTGTGCAGCATGTGTAGTGTGGTGTCTCTGTGTGAGACCCGTTAGTTTAACTTGTTCATTGTTAGGAGATGTGCTTACTGTGGGGTAAGGTGAGGCACAGATGAGCTCTGCCTCACCTCAGAATGAGTCACCCCACAGAAACTGGCTGGAAAGCGGGCACTAAGCGCATGCCTGTTACCATCTCACTGTAGGTCACCAATGTAATGTTTGTAGATCCCTTTATTACATTTATCCTCGCCATCCATTGTCTCTAAATAACTTATTTCATGTATATATTATATTTAGGCTCGCTGGTCTCATCATGCAACGGCAATGAAAAAAGCACCAGGGGAGGCAGCCTTAACCTCTGCAGCACTGAAGGGGGCGCACGTGAGCCCACAGGTTCTTGTTGCTACTGTAATTCTACGCAGAGACGGTAGACGCAAACAACTAGACTTTTGAAACTACAGGAAGATAAGGAGGACTTTTACAAACAAGTAATAGAGATTGTTGTCCAGAAGGATACCATGGACTTCATCTTTAAGTCAAGGTAAGACCACATTTGTAATGAAAATGGTATCTTACTAAGAAAGAACAATCCAATATTTAGATTTTGGGTATCCTTTTGTTGAACGGTCTGTTTAAAATGAATCGAAGCATCAGACTAAAAAAGCTTTTGAAAATAACCGAATATTTCGATTAAGGTCAAAATATAATATTTGTAAATCTGACTCAGTGAGTCAGTGCCTCACCAGCCATGAACCTCACCGCACGTCACTGCCTTTTACCTCCTTGTGTATCTTAACCTAACATTTTATATTTAGCTGCATGTACTGTATCTGTAAAGGTCTTAACATCTGAGGGGACTTTCTTGTAGTTTATTGAACTATGAAGAAATGTTTTACAATGCCATTTTTCAACCATGGTTTTCTTATAGACTTTTCATTCCATATATAAAATATTATATATCCAGGGTTAAACTGCTAGCCTCGTTAAGCTGCATTGAAGGAAATTAGTTTCACTGTTCATTAATCTGCAGAGTAGTTTCTCCAATAATCTGTTTGGTTGATAAAATGTTGTGACTTTAAACTTCTATTGTGATGTTTTTGATAGTTCCTGTTGAGTTAGTAGTCTGTTCTGGGTTGCAGTCGAATTGTCCAAAAATCAGCTCCTATCGTCTTTTCCTATCCACTATTCCTTGACCTCTGTGTGAAACGACACGGGGTTAATGCCTTTACTTATGTTTACCGACTGTTAAAAATCTGTTTTTATTAAAAAGTACAGGCTGCATATGTGTTCTCAGCCTTGGAGAAACTTGACATGTTTTGGTATGTGTCTGAACCTGTCTTCAGTGGTTCATTAATAAAACAGATATTTTGACATGTGCCTACTTTGTTCATGTGCTGTTGAGGTTAATTTCAGTGTGTGTTATAATGTATTTACAAAGTGTGAAGAGGAAGCAACTTTAAAATAGGGAACATATTCTTAGATAAAAATACCTAATTAGAGTCAAACTACTAGCTTATTGGTTATGAACAAGACTTCACTTTAAAATAGGGAACATATTCTTAGATATAAATACCTCATTTTGAGTTATTTAGACACAATGAACACTTTTAGCTTCATGTCTTGTTACATAAGAATAGCTCATATTTGTTAAGTGTTATCATGGGAGGATTACTATTCTTGTGGTACTGCCTTATTAGGCCCATATTGAGCAGAGCATATTAAGACCGAAACTCATGAACAACAACTTCCTTACTTGCAATAAATAAGCACTAATTAGAGGGTTATTGGAAAAACTCTCAACTAATGGCTTATTACTTGTAGAATATGGTCATGTAAAATAAGGCATTATTAAGTGTTTTATAATGACTAAGAGCCAATATACTGATAATATGCATGTTAATTAAAAACTAGTTGATGGTGAGTTTGTGTACCTTAAAAGGGGACCTATCATGCAAAATGCACTTTTGTACGTCTTTTATACATGAATATGTGTCCCCGGTGTTCCAGGGAACTCACCAAGTGTCATAAAACACAACCCTCTCTATTTTCCTCCATACCCAAATCTCTAAAAACGGGGCTGCAACGGATCTGATACAGATTTGAACATTTCTCTGACGTCAGGACGGAGGAGCTCCGCCTATATCGCCAACTCTCCACCTATCAGGGGAATGAGAGGTTGCCGTGGCATGGTAACATGACGCTCGTAACTCGTCCCCTCCTTTGCAGGGGGGCGTGGTCAGCTGCAGCGCATGCAAAGACAGGGGTGGAGGAGAGCAAAATAGAGCGAAATGAGGCATGGCTAAAATGCATGATCTGTTTGGTATTTTGAAAAAGAAAACGTATAAATATACCTTATATAGGTATGGCCCTACAATATATTATTCAAATATAGCATGATAGGTCCACTTTAATATAAAGTGTTACCAATATTTTACATATGGAATAACAAGGCTATTAGGAAACCATGGTTGAAACACAGCATAGTAAAACATTTCTTCATAGTTCAGGAACCATTACAAACATGAATTAAATTGGAGAAACAGCATCTCTGTGGCCTTGTGTTGGCATAGTGTGAACGCTGGTTAGAACATACAAAACTGTTGAAATAATAAAGCTTTATTGATACAGCACTTTTCATACAGCACGTGCAGCTCAAAGTGTTTTACAAAATGGCGACACATCACAAGTTAAAAATAAACAACAAGAAAGTCCCTTCAGATGTTAAGACCTTTACAGATACATGCAGCAAAATATAACATAAGCCGCTTTCACACCAAGTACTTTGCCGTACTTAGTGTCCTGGCACTTAATACCCCAGGGCACTAAGTACCAATCGCGTTCACACCGGAGTACTTTTCCCTGAGGGAAGATTACGCAAATGAGCCGCTGACGTCAATTCGTCTTCTTCTGCTTTGGGTTTACTGGCAGGCCGCAAACAACTTCACGGTGTATACTGCCACCCGGAGTCCCCGGCCGGAAGTCCTCGGAGTTGGGGACTGGCTTCAGTAGAAGCTGCTGGGAGTCCCAGCTGCTTCTACTGAAGCCTTCCGAGTAAATCGCCAGAACGCCGACACCTCCTCATCTCCATCGCTCCCATGTTTTATTTTGTGTTGCCATAAGTTAGTCTCTCTCCGTTGGTGCGCGGGGCTAATGCTAATGCTAATAATGCTAATGCCAGTAAATACAATGGCGGCTTCAAAAAACTTTTCAGAGTTTTACGGGGCGTGGTTTGCAATTCGCCCAGCCAATATAAATTGGTACTTTGTTGGTACCACCTCTCTAGCAGGTAAAAGTTCCCGGCACTTATGCGGCTTTCACACCAGCGCTTTTCCCTTTCTAGCTCCGAGCTAGAGCTTTTCTGGTTCAGCTCCGGTTTCCCTTTTCTGCTCCCGCTCTGTTCACACCGCCCAGAGCTGTCGCTGCTGCGTCATGACGTCACAGTTCACATTGCTGATTTTCTCCCCAACGGAGCTCACAACAACAACAACAACGGGGGACTGCGTCGGGTCGATGATCGTGTTGCTCTTAATCATACGAAGCCAGATTAAATTAAATAACGACTTCTCCAACCTTATACTTTTCTCCAGAGTGCCGTGGTTCATTGTTTATTAATGTGTTTCAGCGGCATTTACCGACCGCTGCAGTGCTGGCTGCTCTTCCACGGGAGTTTATTCTCCCGTTAGATCCGGGTTAGCTCACACGGCTCTAAAGTATTCACTGCCTGACTGAACACACTGTGAATGTGTGTCAGTCTGAATTGACGCTGTTTGGCATCACAACGCTGTTATGAAAGTTTCTCTGGTATAACATGGGTGATGTTAGCATAGCAACCGAAGCTAAACTGACTACTTGCTAAGCCGTTTTCTACAGGCACATTTTACCGGCGTATTTTTCATTATGATTCTACTTGTGATAGTCGGACATGACAACCTGTGCAGCCCATGTATTGATTCCATCCGATAGCTGCTATAATAACAAACACAAGTCTGCCTGCTCTCAACAATGATCAATAACAGCGAACGGATGGTCAAAGTAAGGTACAAATAAACAGAATCACACGAAGCCTGGTTAGTGTTGCCTGACTTTATAAAGTGTGTTTTTTTTTTATAAGTGTGTGGTTGCCTTCTAGTCACTTTGCTCAGCGCTACTGCTTGTAGGCAGGCATGACGAGACTCTTCAGTCGACCCATGTTCAGGGGAGGTGGGTTTAGTTTCCTGCACGCCTCGACGTAAGAGAGACGTAAGCGACGCCGCCTCTTATCTCCGAAGCTCTTGCTTCTAGACCGACAATTTTTTGGAGCTGGAAGTGAAGCGGATTCCGGAGCTAAGAGGTGGCGCCGCTGCGGTGTGAACAGGAAAAAACGGTACTTTTCAGGCTCTAGCTCCGAGCCGGCGCTGAAAACGCGTTGGTGTGAAAGGGGCATGAGTACTCTTTTTGGTGTGAACGCGACATAAGGGGTACTAACGGAACTAAACGGGAAAAGTACTCCGGTGTGAACGCGCCTGTTGTAACAGGTTAAGATACACAAGGAGGTAAAAGGTATGATAATAACAAATTAAATACAGTAAAAAAAACTATGATTTCTCTCAGAAAGATAAGACACAAGAAAAGTGAATAGATGCAACAATATAAAACCCTATAAAATAAACATATAGGTACAACAGAAATACAAATACAAATGAATAGTAATAAAAACATCATAATTCTAATAAAGTTTAAACGATTACAATATAAAGAAACCAACGTAAAAATAAATGTTATCAAAACTGTTAAATGACTAATATAAGATAAAAACCCTTCCTATATCATAAATGAAACAATATAAAAGTAGGTAAATAATAAAGACTAAACAACCATTTAAAGTGGGGGGTTGCTAATAAAAAGCTAATCTAAAGAGATGTTTCTTTAGAAGGTGTTTAAAAATGTCCACTGAGCCTCTCTGATATTTCCTGGTGTTCCACAGTTTGGGAGTGTAGTGGAGAAAAGCCTCACCCATTTTATTTTGGGGGATTTTAGGGATATTTAAAAAGCTGAGGAGGACCTCAGGGCTTGTCCAGGGACATCAAACAAGACTGACTGTGAATTGAAGTCTGTTAGTCAGACTTCAATTCAGAAAGACTCTTAAAATATAACTACAGCTCTCAGGACATCAGGAGGAGGAAACAGCTAGCTTGGCTCTCATAGTTGTTCAAAACTATGCAGGATGGATTCGCTGAATACTTTGAGAAAACGTTTTCCCACACTCTTAAAACCACTATGGTTTCTCTCCAGTGTGAACATGTTGATGTGTTTCGAGATTACTTGATTGAGTGAACGTTTTCCCACACTCTTCACACCAGTACGGTTTTTCTCCAGTATGAATACGATGATGTTTTTTGAGAGCACTTGATGTATTGAACGTTTTCCCACACTCTTCACACCAGTACGGTTTTTCTCCAGTGTGAATATGTTGATGTGTTTTGAGATTACTTGATGTAGTGAACGTTTTCCCACACTCTTCACACCAGTACGGTTTTTCTCCAGTGTGAATACGTTGATGTGATTTGAGAGCATCTGATCTATTGAACGTTTCCCCACACTCTTCACAGCTGTACGGTTTTTCTCCAGTGTGAATACGTTGATGTGATTTGAGAGCATCTGATCTATTGAACGTTTCCCCACACTCTTCACAGCTGTACGGTTTTTCTCCAGTGTGAATACGTTGATGTGTTTTGAGATGATGTAATCTCTTGAATGTTGTCCCACACTCTTTACAGCTGTACGGTTTCTCTCCAGTGTGAATACGTTGATGTGTTTTGAGATGATGTGATCTAGTGAATGTTGTCCCACACTCTTCACAGCTGTATGGTTTCTCTTCAGTGTGAATACGCAGGTGGCTCTTTAAAGCTCTAGATGATGTAAAGGATTTGTCACATTGCTGACAGCTGTGACGTCTCTCTCTTCCTTTCGGTTTCTAAAACAGACGGACAGAGAATGAGAGAAAGTAAATCGAAAAAGCATAAATACATATAGACTTAACACAATAAAAACTTGCTTAATATAAACCTTGAGTTAAAGGTGGGGTAGGTAAGTTTGAGAAACCGGCTCGAGATCGCTAGAATTTGAAAATACACAACCGGAGAAAATCTGCCACTTCCTTATAGAGCCCCTCCTCCAACACACACGAACGCGCACATGACCAATGAGGGCACGAGATAAGTTTGTGCACAGATGGAAGGCTGACAGGCAGGTAGGCCATCCAGTTATTTTAGCCGGGCCGGCGTACTTTTTACAGCTTCCACAGATATATTATTATTATTATTATTATTATTATTATTATATTATATTATTATGGATTTTTTTTCAAAGCACTTCAGATATTCATTGCTATCGGGATGTTAAGAGCATTCCATGGAATATAACAAAAAGTGTATCTCGAGCCGGTTTCTCAAACTTACATACCCCACCTTTAACAAAATACTTATTTTACTAATATAACTGTGTTTAATATATTTGTATTATATTTGATGCAGTAATACAGCAACATTCTAACCAAAGTAAACACAGCAACGTTCTTTATTGGGAATGAGATGTCTGTAAATATTTTAACTAAATAAACTACCCAGTAATAAAACTAAATAGCCCTTATTTGAATCATTAGGTTTTAAAAGTTGTAAAATGCGCTAAAAGCTGAATCCAGATGTATTTTCTCTCTCCTTTCATTCTACTGAGCTGAGTGAGGGAGATTGGAGGCGGGGCTTAATGGAAAACTCAACTGGCATGCTCTATGCTCTCGACAGCAAGGCATGATGGGTAATTTGTGACGTTTTGCTCTTGAGAATGTCAGGCCATTTTGACTTCATGCGCCAATGAGCGGCTCTCATAACAATGAACGAGGCCTCCGACCACAGTGATGCAGGAACATCTCAAACGTAAACCACCCGATCAAGATCCCCTCCGCCTCGCGTCCGTCCCTCTGATCATACTGTCGGGGTTTCTTTTTCCAATAATGACCGGCTCGCTGCACATTATCCGGTATATTACACGGCCAAATGCTAAACAAACTGACGACTAACTTGACTTATTTTAACTTATTTAAACTATGCCAATTTATTGATTCAGCTACTCACGCATGCGCAGTTCGTACGTGCTCGGCTGAAGTCTTTGCAATAAAATATTTGCATTGTACGAAGCCCCTAAAGGGCAATGAAAGAAAGGAGTGAGAGACTGGGGGTGTTTCTCAATCGCGAGTAAAGCTGCTTCAGAGCCACTATTTCAAGCATACTACGTCATTGAGTGCCGCCGAAGTACTGTTCCAATCTCCAGCATACTTGGAAATCTACCGAGCCCGGCGTACTCCGTTTGGAGAAATATCGAGGCTGCACATGAGTAGACTCCGCGGTCTTAAAATCCCCACAATGCTTTGCGCACGGACCAATTTCCCCAAATCTGTGGCGGAAGATGTAAGGCGGGGCCTCTCATATGACGCACACCTGCACACTTGCTAGCCTGTTCCACTCTTTGTTTTCCGAATGCCAGGAAGTATTCTTGACTCGCTTCTGAAGCAAGATGCTCGGCAGACATGTGCTACCAAGCAAGCGTACTCGCGATTGAGAAACACCCAGTAACTTGTTCGCAGGAGAAAGTTACCGGTGCGCCAAGTAGGAAGTGGAGCGCACAGGAGAAGGACGTTTCATTGCAGACTGTTATGTTTATGTGGGGAAATGGCAGTGCATACATTACTTTAGATATATTTAGAACTCTGACTTCTTTTTAGGGACATTTGGCTCTCGCTCTCATTCCTCTGGGCACATTCTCCGTGCCAGCCTCGGGGGACCTGTTGCTGGCTTCGCTCATTTATTTGTTTAAATTAGGGATGTCCAGATCCGATCACGTGATTTTCACGTGATCGGGGATCGGGAGAAAAAAATCGGGGATCGGAGTTTTTTCTTTTTTTTTTTACAAAATATTTGTATAAATTTTATTTAATGTTACAAAACAAAAATGACCATGTTCACGTCTTAAAGTCATCCTGAGGCCTTAGTTTTGGGTTAAAATTACACAACATCATGTATGTGTTGCTTCTTTTGGGCTTGTTTTCATAGACCTGGTTGCTTATTTCTCTCAAATCTGGCAACAGAGTGGGCGCAGTGTCTAATAGTAGCAGTAAGCTAACAAGAGGCTACGTTCAGCTGGTGACTCGGGAGTCGGGACAGAGAAAATGTCAGGAGTTTGGAAGTATTATAAAATTGAAAGCGAAGGCAGTGTAACAGCCAGATGCAATGTTTGCAAGGCGGAGGTTCCGCGTGGTGGAAAGAACAGAGCTACGTTCAACATGACCAATCTAATACAAAGACCACCAACAACAACACGACGAGTACACAGCGGCCACTCAGGTAACGGCACTGAAACAACCGACACTTTCAGAGACTTTTAAAAGGAAAGAGAAACTGCCCCAGAACAGTGAAAAGGCCAAAAAAATAACAGCCAAGATAGCTGAATTCATCGCGTTGGATGACCAGCCGTTATCTGTGGTGGAGAACGTGGGGACAATTTAAGGGACTTGAATGCTTTTCTCCTTTTTTTTCTCTTAATGTATTGCATAAAGATCGGATCGGGAAAAATCGGTATCGGCAGATTGTCAAAATTAAATGATCGGAATCGGATCGGGAGCAAAAAAAGGTGATCGGGACATCCCTAGTTTAAATTATTGTTATATTGTCGCACCTCGTCTCGGTTCTCCGGTTTTTGTTATAGCCCCAGAGCCGGGCCGTACCTCCTTCACTTCATGAAATCTCTGCAGCACCAGGAGGCAGTAACGTGTAACTCAGCAGAATCTGAGAAGAGTTGGCGACAATCTACAATGCCTGAATCTCTCTTTGAGGTACCCGGATTCACCCTTGTTCGAGCAGACAGCGATGCGAACTCGGGGAAAACCAGAGGAGGCGTTATTTGTGTGTATATTAATGATCTGTGGTGCCGATCATACTCAGTAAATGTAAAATCTGCAATCCGAACGTAGAAATTCTTGGCATGACGTTAAGACCCTTTCATCCTCTAATCTGCCTAGAGAATTCGGGTGTATTTTACTGTTTGTTGTTTACGTGCCTCCCAGCGACAGAGCGTCAATGGCGGCCGGCTCCATCGCTGCCCGTGTTCACGAGCTGCAACTCAGCCGCCCCGATGCACCGGCAATAGTGCTCGGGGACATGAAGCAATGTCGCCTGGAGACTGTGTTACCTTGGTTCCAACAGTATGTTAGGGATCACACTAGGGCTGTACCCGAATATCCGTTCGTTGGAGATTCACTGCTTCCTGCTTCTTACAGTGCAGACGTTTTTCTGCTTGCTCTTGCCTCTGCTTACTTTTTGATGCTGATTTTCCTATTTTTCTTTTCTGATAACTTAGCTCCTGGACATTAACTTTTCACTGGGACAGTTATTCTTCGTAAATAGATGAAGGGTTTCAGCCATATTTCAATATTTTTACGACGACCTCACTCCTACAGTAGCGTGGCCTAGCAACAGCTAAAGCCTGGTACTGCATGCTATTTAGCTAGTTAGCAGCAAAATGCCTCCGCTCTCTACAGGTGACTTCCACAACCTTCTACAGAAGATGGCAAGTGTTGGCAATGAAAATGCAACTGTTGAAGCTAACGTGGAAGTGAATAGACTAGGTTGGAATGACACCACTTTACCAGTGCAAAAAGAATGGAAAAAGGGCATGCTAACTTACAGCTAGCTAGCAGCTACAAGGATTCCAAGGAACAGCAGGGCTGTGTACCGGGTAATAAATCTACAAGTGGTAGTCCTCCCTCGAACTCTCTGGGTGCAAGGCCGAAGAGTAAATCATTTCCATGGGATTTGGGAGAACGAATAACAGGCAGAGCCCAGCGCTCTGAAATCTGTAATGCGACCCGGCTGGCCTGCATTGTTATCACCCAGGAAGAGTGGCCTCTTCAACCCCTATTCATACTAGGAAGCAGCCGTGGACAGCTGCTAAAGGGAGAACTACAAACAATCCTCCTAAACCACCAAGTGTGCCAATCCAGAACAGATACGCTCCACTGACACAGAACCGGAGATCTCTTTCTGATGAGCTGGATAACCTGTCCTCTTCACACAGCAGGGTAAGGACCAATAGCTACTCCAAAAGTAAAAGGCTAGAGGGAAAGCTAACGACTAGGCCTGAAACTCTGATTGTGGGTGACTCTGCTGTAAGAGATGTAAAATGCATTCACTACTACTTACTTTAATATCTAACTCCTTCAGCCTACTTCAGCTGCACAAAAACCATTCCACTATTAACTTACTCAGCTATTTCAGGACATTGAGGCTATACATGTTGTTTATACCTTTTTAAAACCTTTTCTTTAAGTATTAAGCTTCTTCACTATTTTCCTACTCTTCCAGTTTAAGTCATTGCAATGCATTTGAGCTGTACAATTTGATTCAAATCATTTCACTTTCTGTTTCTGTATTCTCCGCTAAATTTAGCAACACACTTAACTTGGTTTTTGTAGCTAAAGCACAAAAAGGTTCATAGCAGAGGTGAGAAGTAACTAAGTACATTTACTCAAGAACTGTACTTAAGTACTATTTAGAGGTAACTTTTACTTTACTTGAGTATTTCTATTTAATGCTACTTGTACTTTTAGAACAGTTCAGAGGTAAATGGTGTACTTTTACTCCACTCCATGTATTAATACCTTTAGTTACTTTACAGATGTGGATGTGTGATGTGAAATATAATCAAGTGTTAAATCAGACTTTAGTTCCACCTGGAGTAAATTCACAAGCTACCCTGCAGTATACAAAGTCATTCAAACTAGCTGCACCTTTACCAGCTTTGAGAACACTTTAATGATCAATCAAGACAACTCAATACAACCGACAGACACAACAAAACAAATGTACAGCTACTACGTAGGTTCATAGCAGAGGTGAGAAGTAACTAAGTACATTTACTCAAGACTTAAGATTCCAGTCTATGAGAATCTTAGGTTATATACGTGTTAGAGCCAGTAATTTTGTTTTCACAAGAAAGGGCCACCTAATTGTGACGTCTGTAGTCAACACACTATAAAAGACTACAATTCCCACAGCGCCTGCTCTAACTTGTCATCTACTAATATCTCCCAGTAACTTGGACCAGTGTGTATTTATTGAATCACCTTTGTTGTACAGCCTGTGCTGAAACACTGTTTTATATGCATGCTTTTATAACTGTTTAAAAAACAGTTTTAAAAATACGTGTATTTATACTATATTGATACTGTTTTCATACCGTTTTAACACTGTTTGAATACAGTTTTTAATACTATATTAATACTGTTTTTATACTGTTTTTACCCCTGGCAGAGAGCAGCTAGCTCGCATCAGCTCCGGTAGCTCCAGTTAGCTCCCGATAGCTCTTGTTAGCTCCCGGTGCTAACTCCACCTGAACAAAGGGTTGTTTTAACGGGATCCTGCCATGCCGGTGTCTCCCCCCGGGTGTCCCGGTGTCTCCCCCTGTGTCCCAGTGTCTCCTGAGGCCGCTAAACCCTCCCGGTTCTCCGTAAATCCTCCGAGCTGCCGAGGGGCCATGATGTCTGAGTGTGTTGTGAACTGCCGTAAAGACACTAGTACTGTTGCAAAAATGTGATTGGCAGGAGTACACTTAGTGACCGCCAGAGGAGCCAATACCTTATCAATAATAATTAATAACAATTGATTACATTTTATAGCGCCTTTCAAGGGACCAAAGGCCACTTTACATGCTGTCACAAACAAACAAAACAAAACAAGCAATGAGTATTAACACGTTAACGTTATTGATCCCACATTGGGAATTATTTAGTGTGCCACAGCATTCCACTATAGTACTTCAATTTCTTTATTAGTGCGAATGCTGTGCCACTGCATTCCACTATAGTACTTCAATTTCTTTAGTAGTGCGAATGCTGTGCCACAGCATTCCACTATAGTACTTCAATTCTTATTCTTCCCCTTATTTCACCAATACTTTGGCTCTCCATAACTGCAGCTTACTTTCAGCTACAGGAAACCATTCAAATATCAAACTATTCAGCCTGTTCAGGAATCGATGGGAAACCTTCAACTTTTTAAAAATATGTTATACTTTTTGAAATATTCAGCTTTTTAAACTCTTTTTTTAACATTGAAGTCAATGGGAGATGCCTTCAAATCCTCTTTTCCTACACTTTGCGCCAAATGCTACTCCTTCCACATACTTTCAGCTAGACACTTCATTCCAACTTTCAAATGATCACAACACCTTCAGCGATAAAACTTGTTATTCAGATTCTTCATATCTTTACACTTCTTGCCGATATTTAACTTAGTTTGGAGCTTGGTAAAGAGGCTTTTCTTCAGATTTTAACATTAGTGTGGATGGAGCAGCTCGTTAAGTCTAGAGTGCTTGATCTCAAAACAGAGTGGAGAGTGCTTGAAATTCTCCCCAAAAAAAATGTTTTAAAAAACCTGCCATAATTCCCAAACCCTACACTCCTCAGACATATTTTTTCATGAAAAACTGTAGGAAAACCTCTCCTAGGTTGGAAAATAAAAAAAAATTAAGAAAAAAATATTAAACAAAATGCCTCTTGAGGGCATGAAGTGACAAAAACGTTCAAACATGTCTCCATTAAGCCCATTGTAATTTCAGGCAGATATTTCCTCACAGCAGCAAGGCCGCACACCTTTCTTAATACTGCCAAAAAGGCCACATTTCAGATACTCAACTTCCTTGACATGCTTCCACGTTTTGAAATTCACGATATCTGGTTGATCGTTCTTCCACAAAACGTTCACATGTAAGAGGTTCATCTCTCATTCAGAACAATGAAACCTTTGAAGTCTAGGCACCTCGTTAGCTCCATGATCAACACTGTGTTATGGAACGCGATGATGTCATCACTGCAACTGACAGCAGTTCTCTCTCTCTCTCTCTCTCTCTCTCTCTCTCTCTCTCTCTCTCTCTCTCTCTCTCTCACACACTCTCTCTCT
>NW_022987718.1:0-101833 GCF_902827165.1 Trematomus bernacchii | reverse complement strand
CCTATCAATGCAGTTCTGATAGAAGCAGGAGAGACACCTCTGGAGATCAGAAGAGAGACACTTGCTCTGTCACACTGGGTCAGGCTACAAGGAAGTGGAGAAGAAAATATTTCAAACAGAATATTACAGGATTGCTGGGAATATGCAAAATTCCAGGGACGTGGGTTTGGCTGGACGAGTAAGGAGAGAACAAGGGCATATGGAGTGGAGAATATCACGTTTGCTAAAGCAACCCCATTTAGTAGTGTTCCTCCATGGCTTTTCCCAGAAGCTAAAATAGATATGAGTATTGTAGAAAGGAAAAAAGAGTGGCAAGTAAATGAAGTGGGAATTAAAACAAGTATCAAATCAAATCAAATCAGGTTTTATTTATAAAGCACATTTAAAAGCGATTTTTGGTCGAGCCAAAGTGCTGTACATGTAATAAAAAACACATCACTACAAAACACAATAAACGACAATAAATTACAACAGATATAACTTAAAAAACAAAATAAGAATAGAACACACGGAGTATACAGAGTATGTATCTGAATGAAAAGTATTACAATTGCCTACACATTTACACAGATGGTTCTAAGAACAAGGAAGAGTGTGTTGGAGTTGGTATATACATCCCAGAATTAAAAATATCTATTTCAAAAAGAGCGTCTGATCAATTATCAGTGTACACAGCAGAAATGCTTGCTGTAATAATAGGATTACAGTGGGTTGAAGAGGTCAGACCAGATAGGGTGGTGATGTGCACAGATTCATTATCCAGTTTACAAAGCATACAATCAACAACAACTGCCAGAGAAGACATTCTCATAGAACTGAATCATAGCCTGTTAAGACTCCACAGAGGCGGCATAGATCTGCAGTTCTGCTGGGTGCCTGCTCATGAGGGGGTGAAAGGGAACGAGTGTGCTGATAAATTAGCAAAAAGTGCACTACAAAAGGAAATCACATTACCAGTTCAACTTGGAGAAGGAGAAGGAAAAGCAGTCATTAAGAAGAAAGGGATGGAGATCTGGCAGAAAAGGTGGGAGAAAGACCAGAAAGGCAAAGAATATCACAAAGTACAAAAGACAATTACAATTCATATTTATAAAGAAAGAAACAGAATGGAGGAAATCACGATCGCTAGACTCAGAATAAATCACACAGCTTTGAATGGTACTCTGTATGTCATGGGGAAAAGTGACAGTGACAATTTAACATTAGGTCAGGAAAGAACATAGATTTTTATTTTTGTTTTATTTATTTCATGTTTTTTGTTGATTTATTTATTTATTTTGATTAGATCATAGGTTAAAGAGTTGGTATGATATGATGATTCATACTCATGTACAGTAGGTGGCGGTAACCTTTTAAGTTGTTTGCAATCCGCCAAAAACAAAGAGAAGAAGAAGAAGAAGAACATCAGACATCATGGCCTCGGCAGCTCCGGAGGATTTACCGGAGAACCGGGAGGGTTTAGCGGCCTCCGGGACACCGGGGGGAGACACCGGCATGGCAGGATCCCGTAAAACAACCTTCGTTCAGGTGAGTTAGCACCGGGAGCTAACAAGAGCTATCGGGAGCTAATGGGAGCTAACTGGAGCTGATGCGAGCTAGCTGCTTCTGCCAGGGGTAAAAACAGTATGAAAACAGTATCAATATAGTATAAATACAGTATTAAAACTGTTTTAAACAGTATAAAAGCCTGCATATAAAACAGTGTTTCAGCACAGGCTGTACAACAAAGGTGATTCAATAAATACACGCTGGTCCAAGTTACGGGGAGATATTAGTAGATGACAAGTTAGAGCAGGGGCGTCGCCTGGACCTGAAAACATTCGGGGCTTAGCCCACAGTGGCGGCGGCACTACAGTGGCATTTTTCACTGCAACACTCCCCACACGCACATACACAGTACACCCGCGACTGTTACAATGAAGGCTCGATAATCACCTCACGGCATATAGGCAGGGGTAAAGTGGTATTTTTTATGAGTGGGGGGCTCACCTCCTCTAGGGGGGTCCAGGGGGATGCTCCCCCGGGAAGATTTTTTTTTAAATATTGAAGTTAAATGCATCAATCTGGTGCACTTTGAGAGCAAAATGAAGAGATCTATGGATACCTCTCTCAACACCCATATGAAGCAGAACTGTAAACAGATGTACTTTTTTCTTTATGGATATTTTACAAATCACTCCCCTTTTAAACTCTATTCTTGTTTTACTGCCATATAGTATTTCATAACTGTTTTTCCTTTATTCTCTTATTTTTTTTATAACTATAATGATCATATGAAGGTGTGCCGCGGAAATAATCTTTTGAATAATTTGTGACCAAACTGTTTGAGACCCACTGAGATAACTTAGACTAAAGTTAACTATCTAAACACTCAGAGAGTCCTTTAGCTCACCTGAGTCTCTCAGTCTGAGAGGAGAGGAGTCTCTTCCAGCTTCTTGTGGAACAAACAGCTCCTTATGTCCGTTAGTGCAGCTAGCTAACCAGATGCTAACAACACGGTCCATGCTGGCACCGGTCCCTCCCTCCCTCCCCCCCCTCTCTCTCTCTCTCTCTCTCTCTCTCTCTCTCTCTATCACACTAAATGCGCTATTGTCACACACACACACAGAGCCGAGCTTGAATGACACAAGCACACGTTTATTTCCATGCAACTCTCTGATTGGTCTGGTGTCATGCCTCTGTTGCATTCACTGAACACGGGAAATTACAGTGCTGCCGTCCTCTCTTGTGTCATGATGAGGTTCACGTAAAGCACGGTTAATGGATTATATTATTGAGGGAGAATTGTCCGGGGCTACAGAAAAAACATTCGGGGCTAAAGCCCCGGATGCCCAGGCCAGGCGACGCCACTGGAGCAGGCGCTGTGGGAATTGTAGTCTTTGATAGTGTGTTGACTACAGACGTCACAATTAGGTGGCTTTTCTTATGAAAACAAAATACTGGCTCTAACACGTATATAACCTAAGATTCTCGTAGACTGGAATCTTAAGTTCTTGAGTAAATGTACTTAGTTACTTCTCACCTCTGCTATGAACCTACGTAGTAGCTGTATATTTGTTTTGTTGTGTCTGTCGGTTGTATTGAGTTGTCTTGATTGATCATTAAAGTGTTCTCAAAGCTGGTAAAGGTGCAGCTAGTTTGAATGACTTTGTATACTGCAGGGTAGCTTGTGAATTTACTCCAGGTGGAACTAAAGTCTGATTTAACACTTGATTATATTTCACATCACACATCCACATCTGTAAAGTAACTAAAGGTATTAAATACATGGAGTGGAGTAAAAGTACACCATCTACCTCTGAACTGTTCTAAAAGTACAAAGTAGCATTAAATGGAAATACTCAAGTAAAGTAAAAGTACCTCTAAATAGTACTTAAGTAAAGTTCTTGAGTAAATGTACTTAGTTACTTCTCACCTCTGCTATGAACCTTTTTGTGCTTTTAGCTACAAAAACCAAGTAAGTGTGTTGCTGAATTTAGCGAAGAAATACAGAAAAGTGAAATGATTTGAATCAAATTGTTACAGCTCAAATGCATTGCAATGACTTAAACTGGAAGAGTAGGAAAAATAGTGAAGAAGCTTAATACTTAAAAGAATAGGTTTAAAAAAGGTATAAACAACAACATGTGTAGCCTCAATGTCCTGAAATAGCTGAGTAAGTTAATAGTGGAATGGTTTGTGCAGCTGAAAGTAGGCTGAAGGAGTTAGATATTAAATGTAAGTAGTAGTGAATGCATTTTACATCTCTTACAGCAGAGTCACCCACAATCAGAGTTTCAGGCCCAGTCGTTAGCTTTCCCTCTAGCCTTTTACTTTTGGAGTAGCTATTGGTCCTTACCCTGCTGTGTGAAGAGGACAGGTTATCCAGCTCATCAGAAAGAGATCTCCGGTTCTGTGTCAGTGGAGCGTATCTGTTCTGGATTGGCACACTTGGTGGTTTAGGAGGATTGTTTGTAGTTCTCCCTTTAGCAGCTGTCCACGGCTGCTTCCTAGTATGAATAGGGGTTGAAGAGGCGCTCTTCCTGGGTGATAACAATGCAGGCCAGCCGGTCGCATTACAGATTTCAGAGCGCTGGGCTCTGCCTGTTATTCGTTCTCCCAAATCCCATGGAAATGATTTACTCTTCGGCCTTGCACCCAGAGAGTTCGAGGGAGGACTACCACTTGTAGATTTATTACCCGGTACACAGCCCTGCTGTTCCTTGGAATCCTTGTAGCTGCTAGCTAGCTGTAAGTTAGCATGCCCTTTTCCATTCTTTTGCACTGGTAAAGTGGTGTCATTCCAACCTAGTCCATTCACTTCCACGTTAACTTCCAACCGTTGCATTTTCATTTCCAACACTGCCATCTTCTGTAGAAGTTTGTGGAAGTCACCTGTAGAGAGCGGAGGCATTTTGCTGCTAACTAGCTAAATAGCATGCAGTACCAGGCTTTAGCTGTTGTTAGGCCACGCTACTGTAGGAGTGAGGTCGTCGTAAAAATATTGAAATATGGCTGAAACCCTTCATCTATTTACGAAGAATAACTGTCCCAGTGATAAGTTAATGTCCAGGAGCCGCTGCTCGAAGTTATGAGAAAAGAAAAATAGGAAAATCAGCATCAAAAAGTAAGCAGAGGCAAGAGCAAGCAGAAAAACGTCTGCACTGTAAGAAGCAGGAAGCAGTGAATCTCCAACGAACGGATATTCGGGTACAGCCCTAGTGTGATCCCTACAGAGATGGAGTACTCGAGTCCTGGACTCGGACTCGAGTGCCGATCTTCGGGACTCGTGACTCGGACTCGCGCACTGATTGACGCGACTCAGACTTGGACTCCTGAATTCTCGCGTACGCTGACTTGGACTCGGACTCGTGAATTATCGCGTACGCTGACTCAGACTCGTGAATCTTTCCCCCCACGATGACTCGGACTCGACTTGTACATTGAAGCTCCGACTTGGACTCGGACTATGGAGTCTGATGTCCTCTATCTTGGCGTGTGCACCGGCTGCGAGGCGAGTTCACGTACTGGGCCCCGCTATTCCAGTCTAAAGATGTCTAGAGACACACCCCGCATCGTGCTGTATGCTTTCACACATTCTGCTTCCACATTGGAAAAGAGCAGCGCAAAATGCTCTCTGTGGAAACAATATTGAAGAGAAGGCTCCGTAACACATTACTCTAAACATCGAGTTCAGACATATAGGCTGTCTTGAACACTATCATCAGAGTAACGTGATCTAATCAATAAATAAAGATTCAGCCGATAACACGAAAGCACATGGCTACTTAACATGCAGAATGACGTAATTTTGCATGCTAAGTAGCCATGTGCTTTCTGGGGCTAAATCTTTATCAGTAAACCGATTTAACCGGTAAAGGTTCCTTCAAAATAAGAGTCCCGATCTTATTACTATCAAAATAAAAGTGCAAAACGAAAACTTTACCATAGGAAAATATTGACATACAAATATAATCACTTCTCTAAAAGGTAACTCATTTTAAATATAGTTTATTTATATATAATAATAATAATATTAATATTAGTAATAAGCTTTATATTTGTATAGCACCTATTACAAGAATTGTAGCCAAACTGGCTTCACAGCAGTTCAATAGACAGATTAGTATAACATGACAGGATAAAAGCAATGTAGAGGAGCAGCTACATTTCAACACATATATCCACGAAGATTAATACATGAAGACTTGTGACTCGGACTTGACTTGGACTCTTCTTAGGTGACTCGGACTTGGACTCGGACTCGAACACAGGTAATGATGACTCGGACTCGGCCTCGACTCGGACACTCCTTGGGTGACTCGTACTTGGACTCGGACTCGATCACAGGTAATGATGACTCGGACTCGACTCGGACACTCCTTAGGTGACTCGGACTTGGACTCGGACTCGACTACGACTCTCCCTTGGTGACTCGGACTTGGACTCGGACACGAAGAGTGGTGACTCGAGAGTGACTTGGACTCATGAATTGGTGACTTGACTACAACACTGGATCCCTAACATACTGTTGGAACCAAGGTAACACAGTCTCCCGGCGAAATTGCTTCATGTCCCCGAGCACTATTGTCGGTGCATCGGGGCGGCTGAGTTGCAGCTTGTGAACACGGTCAGCAATGGAGCCGGCCGCCATTGACGCTCTGTCGCTGGGAGGCACGTAGACAACAGACAGTAAAATACACCCAAATTCTCTAGGCAGATTAGAGGATGAAAGGGTCTTAACGTCATGCCAAGAATTTCTACGTTGGGATTGCAGGTTTTACATCTTACTGAGTATGATCGGCACCACAGATCATTAATATACACACAAATAACGCCTCCTCTGGTTTTCCCCGAGTTCGCATCGCTGTCTGCTCGAACAAGGGTGAATCCGGGTACCTCAAAGAGAGATTCAGGCATTGTAGATTGTAGCCAACTTTACGTGAAACATAATAAAAAGGCCTCACGAAATTCATGACGGTACCTTGTGTATGTCCTTAGTGTGTCCACTTGGTTGCTCAATGAGCGCAGGTTTGTGAGAATGATGGATGGAAGTGGTGGCCGGCTGAATCTCCGCCGTAGGCGATTCTGAACGCCTCCCCTCCTTCCTCGTCTCTTTTTCCTGGTGTTTCTAAGCGGCTCCCGAGGGATGTCATCCAATATTGAAGAGCACAGATGGCTTGGTGTATTCGTATGAGGCCGATCGCATTGTAGCTCCAGCATAGCCTCACCGCTGTAGCAGCGTAGAGGCCGGGGCTCCTCGCCATACCTGCTCGTGCTGTCACTCAGTTGTGTCTTGGAAAGTTGTATGGCCAGACATGGTCTGCAGAAGGCAAATGTAATCCACAGGATCAAAAGCATGGTCTCTCAAAATGATGTTTCATACAGACACGACAACGTTTAGACAATAATTAGACCAAAGAAACAAAAACAAAACACAAGACAAACGGAGCATACTGAGACGCGCAGTGACAGGATGCCGTTTCCCTCTGTCTCCTGTATATACCAGAGGTGGGAGTAAGTCATACATGTGCAAGTCTCAAGTTACTGGGGTGAGAGTCAAGCAAGTCAAGTCATACCAAATCCTGATGAATAACCCCAGTTTCCACATTTATATCAGTTAGAAGACATTGGTTATGAAGAGTAGAGTTTTATTTTCAACATTAGCAACAATGGAGAGTGGGGCTCTGAAATCATGAAACAGGTAATATGGGGAAGAATCAGGCAGTTCAATGTGTGTGTGTGTGTGTGTAGAGGTGTGTGTTGTTAAAACGTAGCAGCCTGCGGTTGCTCTTTAGCTGTTCTAATGAAGGTAAACACAGTGAAGTAAACAGTTAAAGGCACAGCTCTTTGCAGCTGGTGCTGCTCTTCTCAGATTCTGCTGAGTTACACGTTACTGCCTCCTGGTGCTGCAGAGATTTTATGAAGTGAAGGAGGTTTTCCTTCTATAAAACAGCTGTGGGCAGCAGATACTGTGAGAGTCACGGACATTAATTCATAGATCAAGGCAGACTGGTTCACAGACTCACCTGTTTTGCCGATCCGGTGCTTAAACAAATAGCTCTCCTGGCCGAAATGTCCCTAAAATGAAGTCCGACTTCGAAATATATCTCAAATAATGTATGCACTGCCATTTCCCCACATAAACATAACATTCTGCAATGAAACGTCTGTCTCCTGTGCGCTCCACTTCCTACTTGGCACACCGGTAACTTTCTCCTGCGAGCGAGTTACTGTCTCTCACTCCTTTCTTTCATTGCCCTTTAGGGGCTTCGTACAATGCAAATGCAAATACTTTATTTTAGAAAGTAAAGTCCTTTCGAGTCATCTGTCTCAAGCCTAAGTCAATTCTCAAGTCATGAATACCAAGTCAAAGTCAAGTCGAGGATTTTATCAATGTTAGTCAAGCAAGTCTCAAATCCAAAAATATGCGACTCGAGTCAAGTCATGTGATTCGAGTCATGTCATGTGACTCGAATCCCCCACCTCTGGTATTTACTGTGGTTAGAATGTTGCTGTATTACTGTATCTAATATAATACAAATATAATAAACACAAACAGTTAGTAAAAGTAGTATTCCGTTAAGTCAAGGTTTATATTAAGAGAGTTTTTATTGTGTTAACTGTATATGTTTTTATGCTTTTTAGATTTACTTTCTCTCTCCGTCTGTTCTAGAAACCGAAAGGAAGAGAGAGACGTCACAGCTGTCAGCAATGTGACAAATCCTTTACAACATTTGGACATTTAAAGCGCCACCTGCATATTCACACAGGAGATAAACCATACAGCTGTGAAGAGTGTGGGACAACTTTCACTACATCAAGTAATCTAAAAAAACATCAACGTATTCACACTGGAGAAAAACCGTACAGCTGTGAAGAATGTGGGCAAACTTTCACTCAATCAGGTGGTCTCAAATCACATCAACGTATTCACACTGGAGAAAAACCGTACAGCTGTGAAGAGTGTGGGACAACTTTCACTACATCAAGTAATCTCAAAAAACATCAACGTATTCACACTGGAGAAAAACCGTACAGCTGTGAAGAATGTGGGCAAACTTTCACTCAATCAGGTGGTCTCAAATCACATCAACGTATTCACACTGGAGAAAAACCGTACAGCTGTGAAGAATGTGGGCAAACTTTCACTCAATCAGGTGGTCTCAAATCACATCAACGTATTCACACTGGAGAAAAACCGTACAGCTGTGAAGAATGTGGGCAAACTTTCACTCAATCAGGTGCTCTCAAATTACATCAACGTATTCACACTGGAGAAAAACCGTACAGCTGTGAAGAGTGTGGACAAACTTTCACTACATCATGGGCTCTCAAATTACATCAACGTATTCACACTGGAGAAAAACCGTACAGCTGTGAAGAATGTGGGAAAACGTTCACTACATCAAGTGATCTCAAAAAACATCATCGTATTCATACTGGAGAAAAACCGTACTGGTATGAAGAATGTGGGAAAACGTTCACTACATCAAGTGATCTCAAAAAACATCATCGTATTCATACTGGAGAAAAACCGTACTGGTGTGAAGAATGTGGGAAAACGTTCACTACATCAAGTGATCTCAAAAGACATCAACGTGTTCACACGGGAGAAAAAACGTACTGGTGTGAAGAGTGTGGGAAAACGTTCACTACATCAAGTAATCTCAAATCACATCAAAGTATTCACAAGGGAGAAAAACCATAGTGGTTTTAAGAGTGTGGGAACACGTTTTCTCAAAGTATTCACCTTAATGTCCACGAGCGAATCCATTCTGCATAATTTTGAACAACTATGAGAGCCAAGCTAGCTGTTTCCTCCTCCTGATGTCCTGAGAGCTGTAGTTATATTTTAAGAGTCTTTCTGAATTGAAGTCTGACTAACAGACTTCAATTCACAGAGTCAGTCTTGTTTGATGTCCCTGGACAAGCCCTGAGGTCCTCCTCAGCTTTTTTTAATAACCCTAAAATCCCCCTAAATAAAATGGGTGAGGCTTTTCTCCACTACACTCCCAAACTGTGGAACACCAGGAAATATCAGAGAGGCTCAGTGGACATTTTTAAATGCCAGCTAAAGACACATCTCTTTAGATTAGCTTTTTTTTAGCAACCCCCCACTTTAAATGGTCTTTATTATTTACCTACTTTTATATTGTTTTATTTATGATATAGGAAGGGTTTTATCTTATATTAGTTATTTAACAGTTTCAATAACAACATTTATTTTTACGTTGGTTTCTTTATATTATAATCGTTTAACCTTTATTAGAATTATGATGTTTTTATTTCTGTTGTACCTATATGTTCACTTTATTTTATAGGGTTTTATATTGTTGAATCTATTCACCTGTCTTGTGTCTTATCTTTCCGAGATAAATCATATTTGTTTTTACTGTATTTGAAATGTTATTGTCATACCTTTTACCTCCTTGTGTATCTTAACCTGTTACAATGTTATATTTTGCTGCATGTATCTGTAAAGGTCTTAACATCTGAGGGGAATTTCTTGTTGTTTATTTTTAACTTGTGATGTGTCGCCATTTTGTAAAGGACTTTGAGCTGCACGTGCTGTATGAAAAATGCTGTATGAAAAGTGCTGTATAAATAAAGCTTTATTATTACAACAGTTTTTTATGTTCTAACCAGCGTTCACACTATGCCAACACAAGGCCACAGAGATGCTGTTTCTCTAATTTAGTTGATTTTTGTAATGGTTTCTGAAATATGAAGAAATGTTTTACTTTTCAACCATGGTTTTCTAATAGCCTTGCTATTCCTTTTTTTAAATATATCTCAACTGCTAGCCTCGTTAAGCTGCATTGAAGGAATTTAGTTTCACTGTTCATTAATCTGCCGAGTAGTTTCTCCAATAATCTGTTTGGTTAATAAAATGTTGTGACTTTAAACTTCTATTGTGATGTTTTTGATAGTTCCTGTTGAGTTAGCAGTCTGTTCTGGGTTGCAGTCGAATTGTCAAAAAATCAGCTCCTATCGTCTTTTCCTATCCACTATTACCGGGGTTAATGCCTTTTACTTATGTTTACCGATCAGCAACGTGGTATAAAAAGCTACGAACAAAGAACGGGAGGCAACAAAAACAGGGTTTAACGAATCAAAGCACGGATAAATCACCCTCCAAGGATAAACTAACTCTTTGTATGTGTTTTAAAAGTCTCTTAAACACATTACATTTGGTATAAAATCTGCATCAACGTCTGTTAGCAACGTGTAGCTTCTGAGGACCGGAAGCTAGAAACGGACCGCCGCAATGCATCATGGGATTGTAGTTTTTCTTTTAAACATAATTTCACTGCCCCCTGTGGTGAAAAAACGAACAGTATTAAAATAATGAATAATTACATTATTATTAATTATATTAATACTTATAACAATAATAATAATAATAATATATAAACATGGGACTGGTATGACAGATTTTAAACATTGGGAAACATGTTTTTGTTTGTAATAAAAGGCATAAAACACATCCAGTAAAAGATAGGATAAAACACCAATGAAAAACAGCTACAAACTCACCTCCTCCTCCGACGCCCCAAAAGCCTGTCGGAAAAGGTGAGTCTTTAGCTGCCCCTTAAAAACCTCCACAGATACAGAGGCTCTCTGGGGGAGTTCATTCCATAGGGGCCACCGCCTCAAAGGCACGGTCCCCCTTCGTTTTTAGCCTGGTTCGGGGCACCCTTAAGAGTCCTTGCTCGGAGGACCTCAGGGCCCAGGTTGTCCTGTGAGGGTGGATAAGGTCGTTAATGTAGGTGGGGGCTTGGCCATGGACAGCTCTATATGTGTAAACCAATATATTGGGTTCTGAGATGGACAGGGAGCCAGTGCTGGGCAGAAAGGATCGGAGTGATGTGGCATGTTTTTTTTTGACCGAGTGAGTAACCTGGCTGCAGCATTTTGGACCTGTTGTAGCCGGTTTATTGATGTTTTGTTGAGGCAGGAGAACAGAGCATTACATTAATCAAGCCGGGATGAAATAAAGGCATGGATAGCCATCTCCAGTTCTGCATTGAATAGAAAGCCCCTGAGCTTGGCAATGTTCCTGAGGTGGAACAAACGGGTACGGGTCACGAGTTTGATGTGTTTGTCTAGTAGCATAGACTGATCGAAGGTTACACCAAGGTTTTTTATGTTTGCCCTAACGTTACCACTAAATGAACCCAGGTGGCTTCCCAGCTAGCGGGGAACGTTCTCACAACTTTGGCGAACGTTACCTACAGGTTCTAATAAGGTTTTAAAGAAACGTTTTAATCTGATGTTCAAAGAACCTTTTTAGGATGTTTATTTTTTCAAATAATGTTCCTATAAGGTTTAAGGTTAACTAAGACATAACGTTTTAACTGCAACATTCAGAGGATGTTATGAGGATGTTATTGAGGCCTGAGATGACAGAAAGTGTTTTATAAAACATTCCTTTAATGTGATATGTTAACAAAGGTGGAACGTTTTGCCTGCAACATTCTAAGGATGTGTTTTGGACGTTGTTGGGGTAACACATTAAAGATGTTCTTTATAAAACGTTCCCTCAATGTTACATAATAACCAAAGAAGAACATTTTGAAAGCAACATTTGGATAATGTTTTCAGGAGGTTATTCTTTTTTTATAAAATGTTCCTGTGATGCGAAATATTAACACGGTCATGGTCAACGTCAGATTTATTTGTCGTGCGCTTTAAAAAACAAACTTGTTGCATTTGTTTGAAAAGGATGTTTAAAAAACCACATTTTCCTTTTAAAAAAACAAACAAGCATGTAATTCATGATATTGCATGTTTGTGTAGGCATGTCTGAGTTCCCAGCTAGACATTGTTGGTTCTAAAAACATTCTGAGAATGTTACCATTCATTGTACTAGGAATGGTTTCATCGAGACGTTTTATTTTGGTTCCTAGAATGTACTTCTGAAAGGTAGGATAACGTTCTCTAAAAACATTCTTAAAATGTTTGGTGATAACATTGTTCGAACATTATACCCCAAGTGTTTTTGTTTTGTATGCACATTAAAGTAAATAGATATGGTTCTAAACTGTATTGAAGTAAACATGTATTATTTTGAATTGTATTTTAGTGAACATGTATTGTTTGAACTGTTTTAAGTAATCACATATATAGATATTGTCTTTTCACTTACAACTCACTGACCCAGAGATCCTGTTACACACAAATACACCTCCTCCCACCAGCACACACACATATTCTTTTCAAGGTTCTTTCTGGGCATCAATATATCTGTGTACAATGTTTGGTTGTCTGGGAAAGAATAGTTTGTGTGAAATATTCCTTGGGAAAGTAAAGGAGTGAATATCGGTGCAGAGATAAGATTGACTCTGTCCTTGTGAACTTCAGAATCTCACGTTCTGCTCAGAAGAAAACATACTTTTTCTCAGAACTCTGATTCGCTGTATTGGACCCGACCAGAAGTGAATCCAACCAGTAAAAACACCTGGGGGAGTGAGCAGCTCACACAGCTCCTCCCCACGGACTCTCTGATTCGCTTCGGAGTAAAATGGGAAGGAAGAAGTCAACACATCTCCGCCCGAAAATATGAATATGAATACTGTTGTTTATGCATGTAAAATGCTTCCTGTTTTCTGACTGGCTGGTCCCGATACCTGTATCGCACAGCAGTGGAAATTGAAAGTCCGGAGTACTCTGTAAACTTGTATACGTGTTTTGTTTCTTACCAGTAAAATCAGATTATTGTTATAACTTTTATTCCGGTGTTTTGAATCCCTTTATTAAATATAACCAGCCTCATCTAACGAACGGCGCGTAGCGGAGGGGGGCTGTAAGCCACCATCCATAGTATTTGCTACAACAATAATGGTGACCCCGACGTGATGAGTGCTGATCTCTAGAAAGGAACACCGACAGCCAGCGGACGGAATTCAGTCCAGGGGAGGACACCTCGATACCGTTGACAACTAAAACCATGGCCATATACAAAAGGTGAGCAGACACCTGTTTTGACTACCAAAAATCTGTGATTGATTATACTACAACATTTTAGAGTTGTCAGCGGCGTTCTCAGTGTTCTTAGTCACGGTAGGAAATACAATACATATTCTTGTTGGGAAAGTGCTTAGAGTCAGGTAGAGCATTCCTGTACCTAAGGCACAAAGTGTTTGTAAGAGGCGGGTAGCTAAGTCCCGTGCCTTAACTCACTAAAAATAAAGACTGCAAGTACGTAAAAAACAGATGGGTTAAAATCCCCGTAAGTCAAGTAAAGATTGATTATACGGTTGGCTTGTTAGTGCTTTAATGAAGACTGCGAGGGCGTAAAAAACAGATGGGTTAAAGTCCCCGTAAGTCAAGTAAAGACTATACGGTTGTCTCGTAGGTAAAAGGTTGTTATAAAGAACTTCCTATTGAATAACAATCGAGTGGGCAATCCCTCTTTGAAAATTGCTAGAATTGTTATATGTGGGTGATACGAGAGGAGAGACACGCGACTTCCAACTAACCATTTGGAACGACCGAATCTCATCACAACTCTTGCTGTGAGGTTAATCAGGCTCATTAAACGTGACGATAAAGAGATTTTGTTGACTGGGTTCCGACTCCTTGCCTGAAGCCGCAGCCGCCGTAAGGGGGTTGTAGAAGCTTGCTTCAGGAAGTCACGCTATCTGTTGAAATACAACACAATAAAACAATAAAAATCTGCCTGACTGTATGGGGATAAATATATGTAAAACTGCAAACATAATTTAAGAACACCACTCTGTACACAGTACATACTTAGAAAAGAAGTAGTACACGGAGATAGAATTCATATAGTACGAAGTCTGTATAAGGGAATAAAGTCTGTGTGATTTTTTACGTCAAATCTGTGAAAATATTTAGAGAAAACAGCAATAGGAGAGTTGTGTGGACAAGTGTGCGGAGTTGCACCAGAGAGGGGAAGCTCATTCGTGGTCAGCTGCTGCCCTCTGGTGGCGAACAGGGTGTGTAACAATATTCTGCACAATTTCACGCTGGACAACTTTAAATTTCGGACAGGGCATTCCAATAAATACAATAAGGACGTTAAGAGTAAAGACAATAATTGTCCAGTATATTAAATAAATACAAGCGAACACATATCAACCTAGTCAGATAATAGAAACAAAGTCAATCATGGAAGGAGAGTTTGAAAAGAGTGATATAGGCGTTCCAAACTGGGGGACCGGAAGAAGGCTGATATTTAATGACTGATATATAAGTAATAATAATATATAACTGATATTTAATAACTGATATATAAGGCTCGATATTTCTGAAAATGAGAACACCGTTAACGGCATTCTATTTCAGAAAAAGGGGGGATATAGGTCAATACTGATATACATAAGTATCACACTGGACAGAGTTGACAGTTCCAAATGCTCGTCATGAAGTACACTGACTTGCTGCCCGCCGTAACAGATGACACTCTTAAAGAAGCACAGGAAGCAGGCTCTTTACTGCTTTGCAAGAAATATAGTACTCAGAGAGAGGTGCTTTTCATCAGGCAATATATATCTGAGATTATTACGTTTTTAAGAGAAATTAATACATTTAAAATAATCTAGAGTTTTGTTTTGTTTTGTTTGTTTGTTTCTTTTTTGTTTGGTTTTGTTTTATTTCTTTTGTTTATTGTTTTCTGCATAGTCTCTTGTCCACACTCCAGTCTAGTTGGTGGCGGTAATGCACCTACAAGTTGGTTTGCCAACCGCCAATAAACACTAAAGAAGTAGAAGAGATGAGTTCAAAACCATATTTCCAGCAACTTAAGGGCTTGGTATGAGACTTCTCCACACAGGTTGCTGACGCCAAAGGGGGACCCGAGAAACACGAGGCCAACACAGCAGAGTTCGTCTGGCTGAAAGTCATCAGGCCTAAGTGGCTCAACCCCAGGTTTTCCGGCCCCAACCGAGTGACCCAAAGGACCTCCCATGCCGTCCGCCTAGAAAGAAAGGGAGACAACTGGTACCACTGGAGCCAGTGAGCGGTCGGGAAAACACCTGCGAGGACCCTAGACGACATCAGGACAGATCTGGCCCTCGTCAAGCAGTCGACCCAGAAGGCGTCATCAGCGGACCGGAGGAGGAGGATCGGGAGGACATCTCTCCAGCAGTCGACCCAGGAGGCGCCATCAGCGGACCGGAGGAGGAGGACCGGGAAGACATCTCTCCAGCATCAACCCGGAAGCCGCCATCAGCGGGCCGGAGGAGGAGGATCCAGAAGACATCTCTCCAGCATCGACCCGGAAGCCGCCATCAGCGGGCCGGAGGAGGAGGATCGGGAAGACATCTCTCCAGCATCGACCCGGAAGCCGCCATCAGCGGGCCGGAGGAGGAAAATCCAGAAGACATCTCTCTAGCAGGCAGCCCAGAAGCCGTCATCAGCGGGCTGGGGGGACAAAGACACGGCAAACCAAGACGGCACAGGGAACTCCACTTCCCGCTGAAACAGGTTGATATAGCCGGTGTGGAACTTTGTTTTAACAATCCATTTTTTGAGGAACTTTGGACTTTGCTTTATTATCCCATAATTTAAGGGATTTGTATATTTTTTGCCCATTGTTTAAGGGATTTGTTTATTTTTATTCTACAGAACAATGTGTTAAAGGTTCCAGGAAATGTTGAAGGGTTCTTTTGGGGCAGACACAGGAATCTCTCTTCCGACTCCGAGCAACACGAGTACCTTTCAGAGGCGCTTAGAAGACCTCCGTGAGATAGGTAATAAAACCCGGGTAGCTCCCTCACCCCTGCTAAATTGGATCAGTTGGTGGAAGACTACTGATATATGTGGGGACCCGCATTTACCATTAAAAACCTATCGCTTAAAATCAATCACTAACCAAGTTGGGAGTAACTCCTGTTTTACTTTCCAAATAGGCCCTTTTATCATTACTCAACATCTGGACGAGGGTAGATGTCTATTTAAATACTCCTCGTACTCAAGAGGGTTTTGGCATATCTGGGTCTCAATCTCCCTCAGGGGGCACGTTTTGTATTCTGGGAAACCAAGGTACGATCGCATTGACCATTGGTAATATACGGTTTAAAGATACCAGAAGAATTGGAGCTAACAGCATAATTATGTACGGGCACTGGAGAATGGTAGCAGGCCTGGGCCTCCTACTTACCATTATGGTAACGATAATTTTCATTGTCTGCAAAACTAATGATGTTCTTTCCCCAACTCCCGCCCCAGAGGAAGAGATAGTAAGGACCAAAAGAGGGACTAGAGTAGCGAGCCTTATGTCTCCAAAAAGAACCTTCACTCTCCAAGAAGGTAGCGACGGAATAGTGGACATAGATCTGTGCGCAATCGCCCCATGTTTCAACTCTGACAAATCATACTCAGGTTTCGCTAAATATGTCTGCCTCACCCCAACAGTATGCAATACATTCACGGAAAGGTCCACAGGTACAAGTTATGCCTCTGATTCTCCCTTTAAGAGGGCAGATAACGTATATATTACTCACACCCAAGGATGTAAATGCGAATCCTGGTCTTATGTACTAGTTAACTCTGGTCCGAAAGACTGGGGATATACGCCTAAATTCAAATCAGCAAGGATTGTTGCGTCACTAAAACGTAGAATGAAAGTCATTAGAAAGAATCCTACCTATCCCTGTTCTACAGGAAGATGCAACCCTGTCTTAATTATCCTAAGAAGGGTTGAGATCGGCGATGCAGGTCTATATATTTTGGCAGCACACCCAGGAAACAAGTCACCCCAAGGTCTGTTTAAAATAGTTGTCACTCCGAAACCAGCAGTAACTCGCCCAACTACCGCCGGGATACAATATATGTCCAAAATCATCTGCGGAGATAAATGTACTAGCGAAGTTGGCGAAATTGAACCACTAGACATAATTCAAATGGCCACGGGTTTTACTGATGATAATCTATGGTTAAAATGGGTTGCTGGGACTGCTCACAAGCAAATGGTAGGTGATTGTTTAGCTTGCGCGACCGCTCGTCCCCACTTGATAACTGACCCAGCTCCTCTCTTCCCTTCAGATACCTGGGGTTACAACTGCATGTTAAAACTTACCCAAATGGCTAGCCCATCAAACTGTACAACCTTAGCCAGCCTTTTCCCACCGATTGATAATGGCACAAAAACAGGACCCTTTACACCAAGAAAAGGCAGAGGGGGATACACTTGTTTCGAATTAACCAGCGCCTCCCCTAAATTTAATCTGGGTAATGTTTCCTCTGACTGGTGCAACAGCACTCTCGCAGGTAATATGGTAGGTCAGTGGGCCAGGGGTGGGCTTTACTATTATTGTGGTGGCCAACGGTTGTATACCAGAATTCCGGAAGCATCAATAGGACTTTGTGCAATGACCCGCCTCCATGCCCCTTTGACATTACTAGGTGACAGGTTAATTCCCCTCGATGCGAAACACGTCTCGAACGGTCAGTTAGCTAACCGACGGCGAAGACACGTTTTAAACAAAAGAGACGCAGAGGTCAACTTTGACCTTTCCAGTAACTCCCCTACTTACATTGACTCCATAGGAATCCCTCGCGGGGTCCCTAATGAGTACAAATTAGCTGACCAGATCGCGGCAGGGTTCGAAAATATTCCTATCATTTCAGCTTTTCTTCCCATTACCCCTAACAAAAATGTAGACATAATGTAGAAAAGTTTAATAATGTCTCTTCTAATTTCTGTGGCTACTTTTATTGCCATTTTAGTGACATGTGGTTGTTGTTGTGTGCCTTGTATCCACTCATTGTGTGTTAGACTCATCAGTTCCACCATTGAGGGAAAAGCTGCCCCTTCCCCTTCGTACCAAATGCCCTTGTTGGCTTACACGTCGGAGGGGGAAGAGTACGATGACTCAGCCGACAAGGACGAACTTTTTTAAACATATTTTGGTCTCCCTCCACTGTCATAAGAAGTTGTTGTGGTGGACTGTTCCTAAAGGTTTAAAGTGCTCTAAATCCCAGCTTCTGATGGATTTATATAAATGTTGGGACAGACACAGTAGAAAAGAATGACAGTGGTTATGTTTCAAATGCTATATGTTGATCTCGTGAGGTGAGATCAAAAGAGGGATTAAAGTAAACAGATATGGTTCTAAACTGTATTGAAGTAAACATGTATTATTTTGAATTGTATTTTAGTGAACATGTATTGTTTGAACTGTTTTAAGTAATCACATATATAGATATTGTCTTTTCACTTACAACTCACTGACCCAGAGGTCCTGTTACACACACATACACCTCCTCCCACCAGCACACACACATATTCTTTTCAAGGTTCTTTCTGGGCATCAATATATCTGTGTACAATGTTTGGTTGTCTGGGAAAGAATAGTTTGTGCGAAATATTCCTTGGGAAAGTAAAGGAGTGAATATCGGTGCAGAGATAAGATTGACTCTGTCCTTGTGAACTTCAGAATCTCACGTTCTGCTCAGAAGAAAACATACTTTTTCTCAGAACTCTGATTCGCTGCGAGTAAAATGGGAAGGAAGAAGTCAACATATCTCCGCCCCAAAATATGAATATGAATACTGTTGTTTATGCATGTTAAATGCTTCCTGTTTTCTGACTGGCTGGTCCCGATACCTGTATCGCACAGCAGTGGAAATTGAAAGTCCGGAGTACTCTGTAAAGTTGTATACGTGTTTTGTTTCTTACCAGTAAAATCAGATTATTGTTATAACCTTTATTCCGGTGTTTTGAATCCCTTTCTTTATTAAATATAACCAGCCTCATCTAACGAACGGCGCGTAGCGGAGGGGGGCTGTAAGCCACCATCCATAGTATTTGCTACAACAATAAATCTCTATTGTCATATGGATCGAATAACACTTAGAAAACCAAAGACAGACATAGAGAAGAACTGACCGACTATCACTGCCCGTCCCTGAAACCCCTGTTAGTGTTTGTATGTGTTTGTTTCTACTGTGTATGTCTCTCTCTCCCCCCCCCCCCCCCCCCCCCCCCCCCCCCCTGCCTGCTGGTCTGCTCTACACGGCTGGGAGCAATCTCCAATCAACCACACCTGCAACCTGCTCATCAGCCACACTATGAAAGCCTGCAGCCTGCACTCATTCCCTGCCGGATTGTTGCCGTGAACGGTTTGTTGCGTGCGTTGCTGTTTGTCTAGCTTTTTACCAGCATATTCTTTGACAACTTTACCTGCTTTTGGCTCACACTCATTTTTATGTCTCTCCCAGGAGGAATCCAAGGCCTTCCCCACTCCCAAGGCCAGCCAGGCCTCTCCACCCTGGAACAACTGTTTCCCACTGCCGCCAATGCCGCCATAACCAACGTCCACTCCCAGCTCCACTTTTCTAATAAACAAATGTTACTTTCACCAGCTGATTCCGATTCATCCTTTTACATGTGTTAATAGTCAAATTCCAATAGTTAAAGTGGACGTATCATGCTATATTTGAATAATATAGTGTAGGACCATACCTATATAAGGCATATTTATTAGGGCTGTCAAGTTAACGCGTTAATAACGCGTTAACGCAAAAAAAAATTAACGCCACTAATTATTTTAACGCGATTAACGCATGTGTATTTTTTGTCCTCGGCCGCCGTAGTTTCAGAGCGCATCGAGTTTAAAATACCATCTACAAGCTGATGCTGACAGCCCCGCTCCTGCTGCCCGCTTGTGGCAGACCACACTTCCACGCTCACCGGCAGGCCCGGACTGGCCATCGGGAGGACCGGGAGGGTGTGTGTATGTGTGGCGCGAGCGAAGCACACCTTACGTGTTGTTGTTAGCATCTGGTGCTAGCTAGCTGAGCTAACGGATATAAGGAGCTGTTTCAATGAAAACAGAGGAGCGACATTTCGCCGACAACTGCGCAGAGCACTTGACTTTATGCAGGTAGCCAGACAGCACACTCAGCACGGATAGTGCGCGCAACACAGCTCATACACACAGGCATATATGCCTTGAGCTGCACATAGCTCCAACAATCCATCACAGTGTCTCCACATTCACTCACACACACACACACACACACACACACACACACACACACACACACACACACACACACACAGTATTGTATTATTGTATGAGAGAGGTTCTAGGTTGAATTGAGGCGAATATTTGTAATGTTCAGAGGTTGTTGTGTTTAATATTCATGAGAATATTTGTCATTGTTCAAATGATAATAAACAAACATATAAAGCATAGTTGTCCACTCATATGTTGATAAGAGTATTAAAAACTTGAAAAATATCCCTCTAAGGTACATTTAGAACAGATAAAAAATGTGCGATTAATTTGCGATTAATCGCGATTAACTATGGACAATCATGCGATTAATCGCGATTAAATATTTTAATCGACTGACAGCCCTAATATTTATACTTTTTTTTTTTCAAAATACCAAACAGATCATGCATTTTAGCCATGCCTCATTTCGCTCAATTTGAAAAATGTTAGCTCTGTTTTTGCAAGGGCAGATTCTGTGAGAACAGCACCACCTACAGGCCTGGCATATGTACTACATCGTCTCCAGCGCTTTCGAACGGCAATGGCCGTGGCTGTCTCCTCCTGATTGGTGGAGTTGGCCCAATAGCTGTAGCGCCACCGTCCTGACGTCAGGACAGTGTTCAAATCTGGATCAGTTTTTATCAGATCCGTTGCAGCCCCTTTTTTAGAGATTTGGGTATGGAGGAAAATAGAGAGGGTTGTGTTTTCTGACACTTGGTGAGTTCCCTGGAACACCGGGGACACATATTCATGTATAAAAGACGTACAAAAGTGCATTTTGCATGATAGGTCCCCTTTAAGGAAACTCAAAATCATCCTAATGACCACAGTGGTCAGTCCACGTACCCAGGAATTTTGAGTTGAACAATTACAGGAATGTTATGTCTTTATGTTCTAATAATGTAAAAATATGTTAGTAAATTGTTACCACAGAACATTTGCATAATGTTTTAAACATAAAGCATGTTATCCTTCTCTAAAATAATAACATTCTGGCAACATAAAAAAAATCTAACTTGCAGCTGAAAATGTTTTAAGAATAGTAGGGCATAATGTTCTAACAATGTTATCAAAAACATTTTAAGAAAGTTTTTAAGTAAGGGATAATGTGCAGCGACGCGGTCATTATGGGTAAAAGAACACCGACAGGCAGATCAGGAGCCCGACGCGAAGCGGAGGGATCTAGATCTGCATGAAGGTGTTCTTTTACCCATAATGACCAAGTCGCTGCACATTATCCCGCTTATTACATGGGCACATTCTCAACAAAGTAATGATATGACTCCCACTATTAATTGAAATGCTTTTATGGATTTAGAAAATGATTTTATTGATTTAAAAAATAGTTGTATGTATTGATTTAAATTGACATGCATCCGCTAAGGAAAATAGTCCGTTGTTACCGTTTGAAAAAAAAAACGGAGCAACGCAACGGCAGGAAGGCGGAGCTTTTTGATTACAGATTTGAAAACATTGCTGCTTGCTTTAAAAGTAGCACAATTCATGATGTCAAACCTTGGAAAGTATCTAGATATCCCTGCCCTAATGCCAAAGTAACTGGCAATTGAATATGTGTCGCCGTTTGATGTCTATGTCTGGACCGCTGCGTAAAAAGGAGGGTTTCTGGCCGTTACTTCTCCGCTGTTTTCTTGTCGCTCTTGTCTTGTCAGTTAGAAAAACAAACTGCATGCAGTTTGCTTTTCAGCCAAACTGTATACAGTTCAATCGACCGGACTTCTTTCTGCAGATTTGAGCGTCCTTAACAACGGTCATAAATCCTTGACAGCGGTCTGTCTGTTCTGGATTAACAACGTGTCACGTGTTCTGAATTGACCAATCAGAATCGAGTATTCAACTAAACCATGTAATAAAGAACTTTATCCTACATTTCAGAAGAACATTCTGGGAACCAAAATAAAAGCTTCTGCTGAAAACGTTTTAAGAATAGTAGGGCATAATGTTCTAACAATGTTATCAAAAACATTTTAAGAAGGTTATCACCAAACATTTTAAGAATGTTTTTAGAGAACGTTATCCTACCTTTCAGAAGAACGTTCTGGGAACCAAAGGAAAACTTCCCGCTGAAAACATTGCTAAAACAATGAATGTAACATTCTCAGAATGTTTTTAGAACCAAACATTTCTAGCTGGGTTGCTACCTTAGAGGCGATGTTATCAGCCGCTGAGATCAAGACTTCTGTTTTTGATGCATTGAGCTGTAGGAAGTTACTTGACATCCACTCCTCAATGGCAGACAGACATGTAATCAGGGTTGTTTAAATTCTCCGTTTTAGACGGATTTGAAAGAGAAATATATCTGGATATCATCTGTGTAACAGTGATACAAGACAGTCTTGAATTGGCTAATTAAGGGGCCTAATGGGAGCATGTAAAGGGCAAAAAGAAGGGGGGCTAAAACAGAACCCTGGGGCAGGACCGCACCTATATAAGGCATATTTATACTTTTCTGTCTGAGGTACGAGGCAAACCACTGGAGGGCAGACCCTGAGATGCCTACCCACTCCCTGAGTCTATCTAGCATGATGGCATGGTCCACTGTGTCAAACGCTGCACTCAGGTCCAACAACACCAGAACCACTCAATCACCTGCATTTGATGCCATCATAATGTCATTGGAAACCCTGAGTGATACAAATAAGAATTAAATGCATTATTGTTTTCAAACATTTTTACATAAAACTTGAAAACAATATTGAATTAGAAATGTATAGAAAATAAAATAATAATAATAATGAAAATAATTAAATAATAAGAAAAACATAAAATAATAAGAAAATAAATAAAATATATAAATAAATCACAAAAACTTGAAAAAATATCTATAAAGAAATCTAATATGAAGGCGTAGGCTGCGTACTCCAAAGGGTGCAGCCCCTGAATTGAGACACGGGGTGTTTCTCAATCGCGAGTACGCTTGCTTGGTAGCACATGTCTGCCGAGCATCTTGCTTCAGAAGCGAGTCAAGAATACTACCTGGCATTCGGAAAACAAAGAGTGGAACAGGCTAGCAAGTGTGCAGGTGTGCATCATATGAGAGGCCCTGCCTTACATCTTCCGCCACAGATTTGGGGAAATTGGTCCGTGCGCAAAGCATTGTGGGGATTTTAAGACCGCGGAGTCTACTCATGTGCAGCCTCGATATTTCTCCAAACGGAGTACGCCGGGCTCGGTAGATTTCCAAGTATGCTGGAGATTGGAACAGTACTTCGGCGGCACTCGATGACGTAGTATGCTTGAAATAGTGGCTCTGCAGCAGCTTTACTCGCGATTGAGAAACACCCGCGGTATTTGGCTCCCTCTGGCGGTCACTAATGGCGCGTTTCCACTACAGCGCGGAGCACGGTTTAAGAGGGCTGTGACGTCAGCGGCCCGTTTTTGGTTGCGTTTCCACTTGGCTTAGTACCGGCCGGCGGGTCCTAATTCACAGTTTTTCTGGCCTCATAAAATCGTGGGTCTAGGGCCAGAGACAACCGGGCTGAGTGTGTGACGTCAACATTCTCGGCTGCTGATTGGTCGGAGAGAATCGTCACACTCGGCGCACGACATAATCCCTAGCGTCGCATATCTATATAGCGAAGCTTGCAGCATTTTTGTTAACAGAGGAGCTACAACAATGGCAAAGAAAAGCACACCATGGTCGGTCGAGGAAGTGACGACGTTCCTCCATTATATTGCAGATGATAAGGTCCAGCGGGAGCTCGACGGGACAACTCGCAATATCAAAGTCTTTCAGGAGGTCTCTACACAGACACTGGACTCTGCAACGGCGTTACTGGAGTCTGCATGGTACGTTTTTGCTAACGCTCTGTTATAAAGCTTTGTGTCCCTATCTGTTCTAAAGCTCACTTCTAACAAATAAGTCTATTTTATCCTTACATTTATGTTCGACAACCCATGCTTTTATGGAGCCCCGAAGGCTAGCTAGCTAGCTAAGGCAGATAGCATTAGCTAGAGCTATTGTTTGCTAACACCATATGTGCCATTGTTTACGTTCAGTTTGTCTTTTCTATAGTTGTTGTTGCTATTTATAGTATTGTGCTGCAGTAGTTTGTGGAATTTACAAGTCATGTTTCTGTTCTAGATGATTACATTGGGACTAGCGAGGAGGAACAGTTCCCAACAACGTCCTCTGCATCGACATCCTCCACATCAACAGCACAAACTCCAGCTCGACCACAGACACAGACACCAACACAAGCACAGACACCAACGCCGAGTGCCAGCTCGACACCGCTGCGTGTGGTTCTAGGTAAGAAATAGGCTGGAATTGTGACTTTAAAAAAAAAACTTTAGACCATCCATCGACAGCAAGTAAAATAAGCTGTACCACTGTGTGGGAATGCTCTGTTACAAGTAAAGTAACTAGCTAGCAAGCAGCTAGTATCTAGGGCCAGAACTTTCTTTAATTCATCCTTACTGTTGTTCTGTTTATACATTTTATTCTTATATCCTTTTGTGACCTGTACCTGTCCTGTGTTTTTTCATTCTTATTGCTAATTATTATTGCTATAATTATCTTGTCACCCAGGCAAGAGGAACCGAGGAGGAGAGGATCTGGCCCTGCAGGAACGGCAACTGGCCCAGCAGAAGGAACACCAGGAGCAGAACCTGGTCCAGCAGAAGGAAGACCGGGCCCTGCAGGCTCAGCACATGAACCAGACCTTGGTGGAGGCGAGGCTGTTGGAAGCAGCCTTGAGAAGGGAGGAGATCGCTCACGCAGAGACCTTTTAATGTATCCTTCCTGCGCACTCTTGGCCAGGTGCTAGGGGGAACAGGCAGCCGACGTGCCCCGTCTCCTCCGCCTCTGTGATCGAACAAATAACCTCTGGCTGAGATTATATTGTTTATTTATATTTGTACTTTCTTGTTTATTTTTTATCTTTAAAATGTTTATTTTTTATCTTTAAAATGTTTATTTTTACAATCAATGCCATGTCTTTTTATGCTGCTGCGCTGCAACCAACATTTCTTATTTTTTTATTTGTAAGTTACAATGCCATGCCTTTTTTATGCTGCTGCAAGAAAACACTTCCCAAATTGTGTTAAATAAAGTACTTCTTTGACTTATCTTATTGCTTGTTGATAAATAATTGCACCCACAAGCGATCACACAGAAAGATGGCATCATCTAGGCGTCCCTCTGCAGTCAGAAATATCATAAACACCATCATCGTCCTACAAAGCACTGTAGAGTGAAACCTTTATCATCTGTTGCAATTAAAGCAAATAAGAGAATAAATACTTGGTTAAATAATACATTTTAACTCTTTAGCAGGACAACTCTGCATACTGTTTGAAATTGAGTTTGCTAGCTTGAGGTCCTCTAAAACATAACATTACATATTTTGTAATGGTATTAAGAATACATGATAAATAAATACATGTAGTAAAAATTACTCAATCGTAATACCCTCGTTGTGCTAGACTCAAACACATTGCTTATATATTTCAAAGAGAAGAGAACAAAAGAAAACACCTATACAAAGAGAGCGGTGCACAGCGCTTAATATTTACTTGCACTATATTTCTGTTTATCTGGGTTATTGTGTTGCACTGTTGGAGGAGCCTGTGACCTAAGATTTTCATTGTCATAACTACACTGTAGCTATGTTCGTATGACAAAATAAAAAACCTTGAACCTTGAGGCTGAATATAGTTCTGCTGTGTTTTACACTTTTGTATTTATGTTTATAGTTTGCTTTGATATTTGCTTAATTTATTAGATTATTATTATTATGGGGCAGTAAGTACTGGTGCTTGAAATTCAAATATTTACTAAACAGTCAATTCTGATAACATTTTTTTGGTTTAAATAATTTGACAAACACATGTATGTGAAAAAGAAAAGATGTATTTATGTTCAATACAATACAATGAATATTTAGGTATTACATTATACATTCTAGGTATTCAGGTAGCGCATCAGACCCTCTCGTATGTCCCTGCCCTCCTCTGCACCTTGTGCCACTGCTACCCCTGGTAGACGTAGGTTTCCTCAGGCATCCTGAAGTTCTCCACCCACTGAGTGTGTGTGAAAGATGGAACAATCACATTCCACCACTCGGTAGCTCGGTCGAGCATCCAAACACATGGTCTAAGGCGGCGACGTAACTTCTGAAATACACGCAACTTCTGAAATACACAAACAAAAGCATACATATTTTAATACGTAAAAGTGGTAGCTACAATTAATTAAATACTTGAAATACTTTGGTCGTATAGGGAGCGTGAGCCTAAACACATTGCTAGTTAGCGAACGTTAGCTTACCAAGTAGCATTGTAGTTAGTAGTAGTGATTCGAGTCGTCCTGTAGTCTCTGCGGCGTAGGACTGCCCGAACTCTCGCGTCAGCTTCTTCTATACCTCGTCTTGCTACAAGTCGCTTCTTTCGAAACAACTCTTGCCTATTTCTTGTGATAATAAACCACACAGCAAGAAACAAGCAAACGATCGCTTCCACATCTCCTCATCCTCCATTGTTGTGTGTTGTGTCGCATTGAAGATGACGTCACGGCAGTTTTAAGCAGCGTCGCTCCGCCTACACTGCGTTACTATAGATACTACCCCAGTTCCTAAACTGTAATGGAAACGCGCCATAAAGTGAGCTGGTCCTAACGAGGCCAATCGCGGCCGAGCGAGGCTGTGTAGTGGAAACGCGCCATTAATTCATAGATCAAAGCAGACTGGTTTACAGACTCTCCTGTTTTGCCAATCCGGTGCTTAAACAAATAGCTCTATACACCCCTGGCCGAAATGTCCATAAAATTAAGTCTGAGTTCGAAATATATTATATAGCGTAGAGCTGTTGAGGGCCGGACCATTAGCCATCATCTGAAGTGTGGTTCAGTTTGGACCATTTTCCATTGACTTAAGACAACATTGTGTTTTACGGTGAGGGATGCGTTGCCATGGATGCGTTGCCATGTAAACGGCATACGATGAGATCTCAGATTTCACGTAGAGCTGTTGAGGCATGGACCGGTGATATAAAACTGAAGATTGGGGGACGATGGGACCGTGTCCATTGGAGTTACAGCGACACCGTGTTTTATGGCGAGGGATTCATTGCCATGGTAACGCCATATTAAGTAACATCAAATTTGACGTAGAGCTGTTCAGGGTCGCAGTGTTAACCATCACGTGAAGTTTGGTGGCGTTCTCAGCATGTCAGTTGGCGTTATGACATCATCGTGTTCCATGGCGAGGGATGGGCCTAGCATCGAGCGAACGCAAACTTTGGCGTTAAATAACGGCTGTGCCGTGCGAAAGAAAAAAACTTCCGTGATAACTTTGAATTGCCCATGTCTCGAGATGCTACCCGACGAATTTCGAGTCGTACGGATAAAGTCCCTGGGAGAAGATAGATTTTGCGCGAAGGACGAAAAACGCGATAGATCGCGTTTTTCCGACGCCAAATTCAAAATGGCCGGCTTCCTGTACGTTATTTTATACCCCTCCAAGAGGCTTTTTGGTTTGTCTCCGCACCCTAGATATGCGTAGTGAGTTTCGTTAGTTTACGTGAAAGTTAAAGTGGGGGGAGTTTACGTTAAAAACGGAAGGGAGCGTGGCCTATGCAATTTTTGACGCAAAGTTCCAGAACCAATTACACATCTGAAGTTGCACCAATTCTGACGCGCGTGCAAAATGGTTGTCTCCTGTGTGTTCCACTTCCTCCTTGGCGCATCGGTAACTTTTCTTTCTTCCATGTCCCTTTAGGGGCTCCGTATAAATAAATTAAATAAATAATATAAATAAATCACAAAAACATGAAAAAATATATTTAAAGAAATGTAATATGAAAATAAAATGTTTACTGAAACTAAAAACACAAAGTGGTAAAAATAAGAATTAAATACATTATTTGTTTCAAACGTTTTTATATAAAAAATGAGTTCCTTAAACAATATTCACTCAAATTAAGCAAATGCAATTAAAAAAGAAAACCCTTGATGCAAAAGCCTTTATACATTTAACAGATGTTATTAATGTAGTGAAACCACCAGGGGAAGTGTTAGGAGATGTCTGAAGTATTTGTTGCACTTGACTTTATGACAGGGACCTTATTTAATATTGCATTGCAGTCTGCTTACTAGTTAAAGAAAGACAAGAATTGTCTCATTATTGGACAAAAGAGGCTTCGTGTTAATGGATGTATTTATTAAAAATGACAAAATGTAATATCCTTTTTTTTTAAAAACCTGATCCTATTGGTCTGATCCAGTCAGCTGACCTGGGACAGATCATGTGACCCAGCTGCTGTTTTGATAGCAGGAATATATACGTTTCCTGTTTACTGCGCCGTTTGACATCTCTCGTTTTGATGGACTATCACAAATACAGATTAATAAAATTTAAATGGTTATCTACTAAGCAAGCACAGAACCCAATATTTAGATTTTGGGATCCTTTTGTTGACACGTCTGTTTTAAATGAATACGAAAGCATAGACTAAATAACGCTTTTTGAAACTAAACCCAGAATATTTTCCGATTAAAGGTCTAAACTATAATATTTGTGTTAAATGTTGTTCCAGCCGGTGAACGAACGTCTACGGGAATGTTTGAGATTTCTTCAAATGCCCTTAGTTGGCATGGCTACAGACCAATCCGCCATGAAGAACACGATGTACGCCTGTCAAGCGCCAATGTCGACTTACTGGCCGAGTATGTCCCTACAATACTTAATTGTATTCACCGTCCACCTCTGCCTCAATAGCTCTACGCCAAATCTGAGATCTCACCATATGCCGTTTCCATGGAAACGCATCCCTCGCCATAAAAGATGATGTCGCTATAACTCCTATGAAAATGTTCTAAAAGTGCTTAAACTTCACATGTGTGCTAACAGTCCAGCCGTGAAGACATCTACGAGACCATTTTGAGATTTCTTCAAATGCCGTTGGCATGGCGACAGATAATTCACCATCAACTTAGTTCAAAGGTTTGCAGTTCAAATATTCTGCTGCTTTTCCAAGCCTTTTTACTTTCTTTTCTTCTCTCATCACACATTCAAGCCCCCAGTGTTCATGTATCATTTCAATCTAAATTCTTCACTTTCTTCTTACACATTACTTTTCAGCATAAAGCATTCCCACTAGCAATTTCTTCAGGAATTGCATTCTCTAGTTCAGGGGTTCCCAACCCCCGGTCCGCGGACCGGTACCGGGCCGTAGAGGTGTTACTGCCGGGCCGCGAAATAGCTGTGAGTTTATCGTAATATTTGCAGAATTATAAATATATAAAAATATTTTATCATAATATTTTTTCAAAAAGTGTTTAATTTTCGCACCTATGCCACCAGTCATATTATTTCATCCAGTAGCTAGTTAATCTTTCACCAGAAAACCGTTGAAAATGGCTTTTATGATGAGGGATTCGGCGGCTCAGCCTAAGGTCTCAGCCTCTTGTGCGCACGAGCTTGTTACCGGTGCGCCAAGTAGGAAGAGGAGCGCACAGGAGACAACCGTTTGATTGCAGACTGTTATGTTTATGTGGGGAAATGGTGGTGCATACATTATTTGAGATATATTTCAAACTCGGACTTCATTTTAAGGACATGTCGGCCAGGGGTGTAGAGCTATTTGTTTAAGCACCGGATTGGCAAAACAGAAGAGTAAACCAGTCTGCCTTGATCTATGAATTAATGTCCGGGACTCTCACGATCTGCTGCCCGCAGCTGCTTTATAGAAGGAAACCCTCCTTCACTTCTTAAAACGGCTGCAGCATCCGGAGGCAGCGGGACGTATACTCCGCTTCTGAGAAGTGCAGCACCAGTATGACTGTGTTTAACTTCATCAGAACAGCTTAAGAGTGACTGCAGGCTGCTACGTGTTAACCACACACACCTATACACACACACATCTACACACATCGAACTGCCCGATTACTCCCCCTTTTATTAGTTTTATGAAGGAGATGTCCAGTCAGTCACCAAGGCGCATGATGTGTGTGTGTATGTGCTCTGCTCAGCTCAGCTCTGTGTGTTCGGTGTGTTTGTGTCTGTCCGACACCGGCATTTGTTTTCAAATGTTTATGAACAGTAATTTACACACATATGGCTAACTCCATATATGCGGCTGTTCCCAAAATAAATTAGTTTAATCTTAATCTCGATGTAGTGCTAATGCTGTCGGAGTGCACCGGAACGAACGACACTATCATAATATCTTCTGAAAACAAATGCCAGTGTTCATAATGCGGCTTCTCCTCGTTTTCCCAGCATTCACTGGATTATCCGTAAATCATACAAACAAAACCAAAACGTTAATTGATCTGTTTTCCCGTTTTGGTTTAAAAACTGAATAACGTCGGTTTTTTGGTTTTCCGAAAAACCAAAAAATGACACCGGTTCTTTTTTAAACTTTGTTAATATGTTTTGGATGCATATTGTTCTAGTATTTGTTCAGGCTGTTACATACAATTAGCCTCTGTTGCTACCTGCTGGTGGTGAGTAAATATTAAAATCAGTTAAAATTGACAACCGGTCCGCGATTTTTTTTTAATGTATCTGCCGGTCCTTGGCACAATAAAGGTTGGGAACCCCTGGGCTAGATAACAGGTGCCATCAAAAGTATCATAAGGCATGCAACCGTAGGCTCTGTTCCCACAAACCAAGTAAACCCTCTCTGGAAGGGGAGTTCTGGTTAACTTGATCTTTACTACGGTGTTACAGTCACTGTGGCCCACATCGTCAGAGGGTGAAAACCCTCCTCCGCTCTGGAAGCAGATGGACACATTCTTCCACTCATGCACCACAACTGGGGGAACATAAACGGAACAGTCACGTGTAGGGGATTTACCTAAGGGTAATGGCAGTGAACAGTCATGTATTTTAACTTTCACTGAGTCCACTGTTCGGACGCCAAACCAGGGTACAACAGCTACCAAGGCTTCAACCAACAAAGATGGTGTGTGCGGTTGAGATGAACATGTTGGACTTGTGGAAGTGGCTGAGCAATTAGTCTGGACTAGAGCTAATTGGAATCTGTATTCAAAAGCTAGTTCAACGTATTTCTTCACATATATAAGTTTTAGAACCCTCAATCGTTTGAAACCGTCTGGCAGGTAGTCTTTATTTACTGTGTCAACAATGAGCGAGATTAAGCCATTGTACTTTAAAGGTTGCTCAAAGTCTATGGGGTAGGAAGGGGTGTAACAATCATCTGCATCCTTGCTAATTCGGGATGCTATATCACTCCAGGTGACTAAACTGTAGTCAGCTTTTGTGAAAGGAATTGGGCTGAACATGGGAGAGTACATGGATTCTGGCATGTTCTGGCACAGCCAACAGTTGCTAACATTGCGTTGATGTGCATAGTCTAACATTAAACTCATTGCGGAATTGGTTTGAGTTTGTTTAGGTGGAGTAATTAAGGCATTTTTTGAAGAGTCTACATCACTCTCTGGTGACTTAATTACATCTGAACCTGGTTCACTAAATGAACATCTAGTGACCCCTGAACTGGGATCTTTGTAATTTGGTGTCTAACTTTAAAGAAGGCAACAATTTACAATGTGGATAAGGTGACTACTTATCCAAAGTGTGTGGGTGTGTGTGGGTGTGTGTGTGTGTGTGTGAACAGCTTGGCTGCCCAAGGTTAAAACATTTGGGACAGCAGTGAGAATGTTATGAGAAACAATTTGTTGCTTAGACTGAACTCGAAAGAAGCTAGACTGGAACATTTGAAATAAATCAAAACACTTGTACATTAATTAAATACATTTGACATTTAGCTTGAGCTGGGTTCAATACTTTCTTTATGGTATTTAAATTGGGCTCAAGTAGAACCTTTACATGGATTTGGCTTGCAACACAAAGTGATACCGATCTCTGTCTGTTATGATTTGAAAGTCTCATGATTTAAAGTGTAGGGCTGTGAAGGAGAGGCCCTTGGAAAACAACCTCTACTTCTTTGTTAACTGTAATTACTTATTGTAAAGAGATTGCAACATTATACTTTTTAAACAATTGCTCAATTCATTTAACATATTTATTATGCACACTGTAATGAAAACGTCAACAAATATATTGATCCTGGCTTAACCAGCTGTTACGATATCCGATAGGACCCAAACGCAGGACACGGCAGAGTGTTGGAAAAAGGTTTATTGTGAGGTGGAGGAGCGTGGAGAGTAATCCGGTTGGAATGATGACTGGTGGCTGCAGGTGATGGTAACTAGGCGGCTGGAGAGTGATCCTGGAGCATAAGAGAAACAGGTGAGAAACGTATTCCATGTACAGAGAAATAGCTTAAATCGGCTAAGAAGGCTGAGAGTTACCACTGGGGTTTAAACAACGATCTGGCGCTGACATGTTGTGGAGCCTCCGCTGATATACCATTAGTAAATGGCTGAATGGGAATCAGGTGTGTAAGCTGATTGCAGCAGGTGGAGATTTGCAGCAGGTGGAGATTGAGCCGGGAGCCAGGAGTGACAGCCACCACGCCCACACAGACAGGGAAAGGGAACACACACTCACAAGGGAGGTGGCTGAAGAGTAGAGCCACCACAGTACCCCCCCCTTAAGGGACGCCTCCAGGCGGTCTACCAGGTCTACCAGGGTTATCACGGTGGAAGTCCCGAACCAGGGACGCGCCCACGATGTTTCGCCGGGGAACCCAAGACCTCTCCTCTGGACCATAGCCCTCCCAATCCACAAAATATTGGAATCCCCTTCCACGGCGACGAACGTCCAACAATCGCCTGACGGTGTAGGTTGGGTGATCATTGATGATGCGGGGGGGTGGGGGAACACTCACTGGAGGAGACAAGGGGCTGCTGGCAACAGGTTTCAACAGAGAAACATGAAATGTCGGATGAACCTTCATGTGTGGGGGAAGCTTGAGTTTTACTGCAGATGGGTTGATAACTGAGTCGATGATGAAGGGGCCGACATAACGTGGCGTGAGTTTCTTCGACTCTGTCTTGAGTGGGAGATCTTTGGAGGAAAGCCAAACACTCTGACCTGGTAAGTAGTTGGGAGCCGGGGTCCTGTGGCGGTCTGCGATGAGGCAGTTGCGGGCAGCGGAGCGGAGCAGGGCGGCTCGGGTGTCCCTCCACACCTTATGACAGCGACGAAGGTGGGTCTGAACGGAAGGAACAGCAACCTCCTCTTCCTGGGATGGAAACAGGGGTGGTTGGAAACCCATGGCACAATGAAAGGGTGAAATACCTGTGGCTGCATTTGACAGGGAGTTGTGGGCATATTCGATCCATGGCAGATGTGGGCACCATGACGAAGGGTTCCTGAAAGCCACACAGCGAAGAGCCGCCCCCAGATCCTGGTTGGCCCGTTCCGTTTGCCCATTCGTCTGAGGATGATATCCAGATGACAGGCTCACTGATGCTCCCAGAGCCTGACAGAAGGCTTTCCAAACGTGGGAAATGAACTGGGGACCCCGGTCAGAGACGATGTCGGTGGGAATCCCATGGAGTCGAACAACATGATTGACCAGAAGATCTGCAGTCTCTCGGGCTGTGGGAAGCTTGGGAAGAGCAACAAAGTGTACCATCTTGGAAAATCTGTCCACAATAGTTAGGATGATGGTATTTCCTTGTGACAGTGGAAGTCCAGTGACAAAATCCAAGGCCACATGCGACCAAGGACGCCTAGGTACCGGCAGCGGGCGAAGCAGGCCAGAGGGAGATTGGTGGGAGGACTTGGCGCGGGCACATACTGTACAGGCAGCAACAAAGGCCCTGGTGTCTTGAGCCATGGAAGGCCACCAGAACCGTTGTTTTAGAATAAACAGTGTGCGATGGACACCAGGATGACAGGAGAGACGGGAGGTGTGTGCCCACTGCAGGACCTTGGAGCGAACAGGGGTAGGCACAAAAAGACTATTAGCTGGGCAGTTACCTGGGTTAGGTTGCGCCCGCTGAGCCTCCTTAACCAATGACTCAATCTCCCAGGTAACAGCCGCCACCACGCAGGAGGCAGGCAGGATAGTGTCTGGATTGGCAGCTGGTCCTTCGGAAGCGAACTGGCGAGAGAGAGCGTCCGGCTTGAGGTTCCGTGACCCTGGACGGTAGGTAAGGGTGAATGAGAAGCGGCCGAAATACAGGGCCCATCGAGCCTGACGAGAGTTAAGGCGCTTGGCAGATTGGATGTACGCCAAGTTTTTGTGGTCTGTCCATACAATAAAAGGGAGCTCGGCTCCTTCCAGCCAGTGCCTCCACTCCTCTAGGGCAAGTTTGACAGCCAGCAGCTCTCTGTTACCCACGTCATAGTTCTTCTCAGCTGGAGTGAGGCGGCGAGAGAAAAATGCACAAGGATGTAATTTTTGGTCTCGTTCCGAGCGCTGGGAAAGAACTGCCCCTACCCCGGTGTTGGAGGCATCGACCTCCACCACAAACTGGCGAGAGGAATCAGGGTGGATGAGCACAGGGGCAGTGGTGAAAAGTCTCTTTAGCTCCGAGAAGGCTGCATCGCACTCTGGGGTCCAGAAAAAACCAGTTGTAGGGGAAGTGAGTCTGGTTAAAGGGCCCGCCACTCTGCTGTAGTCTCTGATGAAGCGCCGATAAAAATTGGCGAAACCAAGAAACTGTTGAAGCAGTTTAACTGAGGTTGGTTTGGGCCACCCCGCCACCGCTTGGATCTTCTCAGGGTCGGTCCTAATCTTTCCTTCCTCAACGATGTAGCCCAGGAATGAGACTGTGTTGACATGAAATTCACATTTCTCCGCCTTCACAAAGAGTCTGTTTTCAAGGAGTCTCTGCAGCACCTGCCTGACATGGATAATGTGCTCCTCCTTGTTACGGGAGAAAATGAGAATGTCATCCAAGTAGACAAAGACTGACCGGTTGAGGAGGTCACGGAGCACATCGTTCACCATTGACTGAAAAACTGCTGGGGCATTCGTCAGTCCAAAAGGCATCACCAGATACTCAAAGTGACCGAGTGGTGTATTAAAGGCAGTCTTCCACTCGTCCCCTTCACGGATTCTGACGAGGTGGTAGGCATTGCGGAGGTCCAGTTTGGAAAAGATGGTGGCTTCCTGGAGGGGTTCAAAGGCGGAGTTAATGAGGGGTAATGGATATTTGTTTTTTATAGTGATGGCATTGAGACCCCTGTAATCAATGCAGGGCCGCAGTGAGCGGTCCTTCTTGGACACGAAGAAGAACCCAGCACCGACCGGGGAGGAGGATGGGCGGATGACACCAGCAGCCAGGGAGTCATGGATGTAACTCTCCATGGATTTTCTCTCAGGGCGAGACAGGTTGAACAGACGTGAGGAAGGCAGAGGGGCCCCGGGAAGGAGGTCAATGGGACAGTCGTAGGGTCGATGAGGAGGAAGAGAAAGAGCTCGCTGTTTACTGAACACCTCTCCTAGGCTATGATATTCCATGGGGACAGATAACAGGTCAGGCGGCTCGATCTTGGGTGGTGGAGCGGCGGCCTCTGCTGGCGGCAGGGCAGACTGCAGGCATGAGGATAAACAAAAACAACTCCAACTAATGATTTTGCCAGTTATCCAATCAATCTGGGGGTTGTGTGTTCTTAACCAGGGATGACCCAACACTATGGGAGCATGAGGTGAGGAAATAAGGTGAAACTGAATAAACTCACGATGGTTTCCAGACAGAATGAGGTTTACTGGCTTGGTGCGGTGAGTGACTTGGGCCAGGAATTGTCCATTTAGAGCATTGGCATTAAGAGGTGAATCTAACACTTCGCAGGGAATTCCTGCCTGAGCTGCAATGTCAATGTCCAAAAAATTCTCGTCCGCCCCTGAGTCCACTAAGGCGAGCAGGTGTAGTGACTGTTGGTTGCAGCAAAGAACGGCTTCTAGCTGCGTTCTGGGTCGGGGGTTGAGAGAGGAGGAAGGGCTCGCCAGAATCCCCACAGCTACTGACGAGCCTGACCTTTTGGCAGATTAGGACAGGAGGAAACTAGATGACTGGTTTGGCTGCGATAAACACATTCCCCAGCCTGGATCCTTCTAGCCCGCTCAGATGGTGAGAGGCGGGCCCTTCCCACTTGCATGGGCTCATCTTCGGGGGGTGAAACCGAGAAAGGAGTCGGAAAGGATCTGGAGATTGGGGCAGTGGCAGTGCCAATTCGGGGATCAAGTGAGGAGTAGCTGGGATTGGGGTGACGGCTATTCCTATCCCTGCGTCTCTCTCTGAGGCGATTATCAATCTTGATAGCTGTGGCAATTAAATTATCCAAGCTAACTGGATCATCCCTAGCAGCTAGCTCGTCTTTAATTGCTTCGTTCAGCCCTTGAAGAAAAACATCTTGCAATGACTCGTTATTCCAGCCTGAGTCAGCAGCAACTGTTCTAAACTCAACTGAAAATTCGGCTACACTACGGGAGCCCTGCCGGAGAGAAAGAAGGCGCCTAGAAGCGTCCCTCCCCCGTACCGGGTGATCAAAAACTTTTTTCATTTCGGAAATGAAAGTATCAAATGATAAGCAAATGTGTGGCTGGCTCTCCCTAACGGCTGTAGCCCAATCTAGAGCACTCCCCCTCAACAGACTCATGACATATGCTACCCTAGCCCCGTCTGTATGATAAGTACTAGGCTGCTGCTCAAAAACTAACGAACACTGGAACAAAAAGGCTCTACAAATACCCAAATCTCCAGCGTATCGCTCCGGTGTAGGAATAACAGCCTCTCGTAGCTGAGGGAGAGGTGCGGCAGGAGCGGGGGGAGGAGCTGTCGGCTGTGCAGCGGGCTTCGGGGGAGAAAACTGTGAGGTGAGCAGTTCCACTTGTGTGCCGATCCTTTGCACGTTAGCGGAGAGGTTCCGGAGAGTCTCCACAACCTCACGGAGAACCACGTCGTGATGCCCCACAAGAGCACCTTGATTGGCCAGGGCTTGGCTGAGTTCGTCCGTAGTCTTGGACTGGTGGCCTGTGTCCGCTGAGTCCATACTGGCCAGATCGTTCTGTTACGATATCCGATAGGACCCAAACGCAGGACACGGCAGAGTGTTGGAAAAAGGTTTATTGTGAGGTGGAGGAGCGTGGAGAGTAATCCGGTTGGAATGATGACTGGTGGCTGCAGGTGATGGTAACTAGGCGGCTGGAGAGTGATCCTGGAGCATAAGAGAAACAGGTGAGAAACGTATTCCATGTACAGAGAAATAGCTTAAATCGGCTAAGAAGGCTGAGAGTTACCACTGGGGTTTAAACAACGATCTGGCGCTGACATGTTGTGGAGCCTCCGCTGATATACCATTAGTAAATGGCTGAATGGGAATCAGGTGTGTAAGCTGATTGCAGCAGGTGGAGATTTGCAGCAGGTGGAGATTAAGCCGGGAGCCAGGAGTGACAGCCACCACGCCCACACAGACAGGGAAAGGGAACACACACTCACAAGGGAGGTGGCTGAAGAGTAGAGCCACCACACCAGCGACCTTTACTCTTTTGTTCATAAGCTCGGTTTCAGAAAACTTTTCAGTAGTTTAACAACTATTAGAATTTTAGTAATGTCTATGGAGACCAATTGGTTGATACGAGAAATCATTTGAAGCAGTTTAATAAAGAATGTTAAACTATATTTAAAACTGTAATTTAACTTCAACTTATATTAATTATCTGAATCCAGTGGCCAGTTGGAACAGATAATCAACAAAGTTTCCATTTTGCAGCAACAGCGCAAAAGGTTTCAACAATAATTTGTATTATGTCTGAGTCAAGTTCTGTCTTATCAGCTTTGTTTCGGAATGTGTTCAATACATTACGTTTTTTTCATTATTACCATACAATACATAGATTTAAGAATAAATGAAACAAATAATACAATATTGACCTAAAACAGCAGACAGATTTTGCCACCCTGACCTCCTCAGGCAGGTTGTTTACGACCAGCAGTGATGCCTCTTAGGGTCTCAGGGTGCAGGACGGGGCATAGGGTTTATAAAAGGTCACAAACATATCTTAACATACCAGCAATACAATTTAAGAATGTATTCTTAAAGTAATATAATCTTCTCTTCTTCTTACACCTACAGCGCACACCCTGAACAGTGTGCTCCTTGTTTACATTTCCTCTGCACACTTAGATGCAGCGCACACCCTGAACAGTGTGCTTCTTGTTTACGTTTCCTCTGCACACTCAGATGCAGGACATAAAACACTCTTTTGCTATTTATTTTCATTTTGCAGCACATCTATACTACCAGAATTTTGCAAAACACTATATATTATTTATCTTTCTCAAGTCATTTACTTTTGGTGAGTTAACTAAAGCTTAGTTTATTTTACCCTGGCTATGGACTGATTCATTATTAGTTGTTACAAAACATGCACAAGACGGCGGTTAGACAAACCAATATAGACCCCTGATACAAACAATCAGACAAACAAACATGATGAACTCGTAATAAACACCAGTGCGACAGCAAAGTTCATCCAGCTCAATTTAGTCCGGATTAAAGACGTTTCAGAGGGGGTAGCGACTATTTGATCTCTCCCAATGGGAATCCAGTGGGGCACCTTGACTCGTGCCTCCACCCTTGTATACAAGTCCTTAGATCGGTGCCTGAAGACCGTCCAAGAGCAATAACTAGCTTATCCTCTTGCGACTCCACTATCCCTGCTCTAGTGGTGCTATGCCCCCCCGATCTGGAGCACATAGACTTTTTTCCTCTACCCTTTCTATCCGAAACCACACAGTTAACTGTAGTCCTACTCGACCAGCCTACACACCTCCCATCATGTTCATCCCAACGATGAAACACAGTTTTGCTCTACACTTGCATACCACTGCCCACCCATGATCAATTAGCCTATAATTTTATGTATGCACCCCGGACTGACACCAGCTCCTCCAGCAATGTAGGGAGCCTGTCGCATCAGGTAATGCACGCACCTCGCACCTGCCAGCACATCGTAAACGGCCACAAGCCACAAGAGTGCTTTTAAACAGTCTCGTTTTTAATAGAGACGGCGGTGGTGTGAGTTAAAGTTATAGACAAAAGCTGTGATTTTCTCCCTCTGAGTTCACTTCACCAGCTCATGCAGATACGGGGAGATATTTTGCATCCCTGCGACTGTCTGTGCGGAACACATGCCCCGAGCAGCAAAACGGCTGCCTGTGCGGCACACATGTCCCGAGCAGCACACACAGAGGACACACACACCCGGAGCCGCAGCTGGAGCCGTGTTTTTTTTAGAGGCGCTGGGGGTAATATCTCTGGCTGCTTTAGTTAACTGCTAGTGTTGGCCGCTGAAACCCCCGGAATCTCGGCGATTTGTTCATTACAAATCTCTATTTTGATTTCACACAGAAGTTCCACTTTACTGCTGCCCTCATTAAGGTCTTTTTAAACATCTCCGTGTATGCCTGCACGGCACATACGTCCCGAGCAGCACACACAGAGGGAACCAGCCAAGACAGAGTCCCTGGATGATCCCCTGGGGTTACTAGCCCCAAATGTTCATTAACCAAAACGAAACACAGCCGCTTAGCTTCACAGATAATTTTAGGATACCGTCAATCACAGATTCTGGTAAGGCAATGTCCAAATGTAGATTTGAAATCACACTTACCAGTCTCTGAAGATCTGTTGGTATCCTGCCGACAACGCCAATTTGTGGAGGAAACTTCTGTGTAGTAATGCATGGAGTCACCGACTCAGGAAGGAGACACGGTGAGAGTTGGAGCTTTGATGTCAAACACTGATGGGTTTATTCAGAGTATTCGGCCGGAGGATTCACATCACAAATCAAAGAGTCAGAGGTTCTGACTACACGGTAGAGTTGCCACGTCAATTCTGAAGAACCTCTCTCTATGCTAGACCTTTTAACAGGTTCACAGAGAGAAATCAACATCTCTGAAGGAGTAGACTAAACACTGAATCATCTGCGTCCGACGCTCATGGCCTCAAGGATTTCACATCCTAGAGCCCACAAACACCGATAAAGAAGTGCCTCAGTGTTCCCACAACAATTACCCTTCTTGCCAGTCAAATTGACCAGTCACACACTGGTGACAACAACACATATGGCACCAAGGCCTTTCCTTAAAGGAGATAACACGTCACAGAGCAAAAGGTTAGATATCTAGAAGAATTATTCCTTAACAGTTAAGATACACAAGGAGGTAAAAGGCAGTGACGTGCGGTGAGGTTCATGGCTGGTGAGGCACTGACTCACTGAGTCAGATTTACAAATATTATATTTTGACCTTAATCGAAATATTCGGTTATTTTCAAAAGCTTTTTTAGTCTGATGCTTCGATTCATTTTAAACAGACCGTTCAACAAAAGGATACCCAAAATCTAAATATTGGGTTGTTCTTTCTTAGTAAGATCCCATTTTAATTTTTATTATTTTATCATTTTTATTATCTTATTTTATTAGTCTCAAAACAGAGATTCAAACGGCCGTAAACAGGAAACGTTTGGACATTTATTCAAAACAGCAGCTGGGTCACACCAATAGGATCAGGTTTAAAAAAAAAAAAGGATATTACATTTAGTCATTTTGAATAATACATCCATTAACACGAAGCCTCTTTTGTCCAATAATGAGACAATTGTTGTCTTTCTTTAACTAGTAAGCAGACTGCAATGCAATATTAAATAAGGTCCCTGTCATAAAGTCAAGTGCAACAAATACTTCAGACATCTCCTAACACTTCCCCTGGTGGTTTCACTACATTAATAACATCTGTTAAATGTATAAAGGCTTTTGCATCAAGGGTTTTCTTTTTTAATTGCATTTGCTTAATTTGAGTGAATATTGTTTAAGGAACTCATTTTTATATAAAAACGTTTGAAACAAATAATGTATTTCATTCTTATTTTTACCACTTTGTGTTTTTAGTTTCAGTAAACATTTTATTTTCATATTACATTTCTTTAAATATATTTTTTCATGTTTTTGTGATTTATTTATATTATTTATTTAATTTATTTATACGGAGCCCCTAAAGCTAGGGTCGGCAACAGGCGGCCCGCGGGCCATTGTTGGCCCGCCAGCAATAATATTTGGCCCGTCATTTTGAGAATAAAAAATAAAAAAATATTTTGAGATTTTTTTTTTTTTTTTTTTTTTTTTTACAACATCGGACCGACAGTCGCACATATACTGTGTAGGCTATAATGTCTGAATAGAGAATCTACCTACACCTGAAGAATGCTTATTGTACTTTTATCCATGTTGAGAATGAATGACATACAGCACAGGCACAATCAGGCAGCGGGGTGCACTGACGCTGATAGTGGATCAATAGGTGGACAGCGCGTGGTGCTGAAATAGCCAACATTCGGTGTGTGGTTTGAAAAAAATAACAACAAAATTGGAGAAGCCACTTGATCATGGAGGGCGAGGAGTGGTGGTGCATATGCTCCTGAAACGACAGAGCACGCTACATTAGGGATAATAATTACAATGAGCCATTAATTCAAAAATATAAAAAATATAATTAGGCTATTAAATACAATTACGACAGGCTTGGTACTCACTTAATGTGAAAACTGACATCTCCCATCGGTCGCTATTTTTTGGATATCTGGTGATATGGACGTCACTTTAATCCGCAGGCAGTTCTCAAGGTTTTTATGCGTCAATCGATTCCTCTCGTGCGTCTTTATCGCATTCATTGAAGAAAAGGACGACTCGCATGTATAGGTGGAAGGGAACATTGTGAGCACATAAAATGTGAGTCTCTTGATCGTGCTATATTCCTCTGAGCTTCCCACCCAAAAGGCACTCACAGACTCCGCACTTCTGAGCGCATCGCTGACCAGGGAGCTTGTTTGAAAATCAATTAGCTCCATTTCTAATGCAGCCTCGTCTAAGGAGGGGATCATTTGTTTCGCCTGGGAGGTGAAGTCTCCACTTGGTCGGACTGTGAGAGGATCGCGTACAAAGGCAATGATGTCTTTTGGGATGGAGTAGTCCTCAAACCTTGACGTGAAGTTGGCCCGTAGCTGCTTGATGAAGTCCACCATAAGCTCTGTCACTTGTCCCAGTGCCTGTGATTTTAGTGTACTGAAATGGAGGAGCCTGCCAGTGGATATGTCTGACTCGAACAACTCCAGCTTCCTCGTGAAGGATTCAAGCTTTTCAACCATGTCCACTATGGTTTTGCCTCTCCCCTGTAGCTGCAGGTTAAGCTGGTTTAGGTGGCCAAATATATCCGCTAAAAATGCTACATTGGACATGAACTTTTCGTCTCCCAGAAGGGCAAGGTGGTCAGCTGCTGCCCTAATCTTGCTCAATCTAAGAAACGCCTTGACCTCATCCAGTAGCGCACAGAAGCGGTCCAACGCTTTCCCTTTGCTCAACCAGCGCACGTCATTGTGAAGCAGCAGGTCATCGTGGGTGGCCTCTTCTGACTCAGCCACAAGTTGTCGGAAAAGCCGATGCTGGGTGCTTGATGTACCCCTGACAAAATTAATGACACGCATCACTTTGTCCATAACTTCCTTTAGCTCACCACTGAGTTTGGCGCAAAGGACACTCTGGTGGATGAGACAGTGCAGTCCATGCATTTGGGGGGCGTGCTCCTTCAACCTGCTTACCAGACCTCTGTGCTTTCCCACCATAGCAGGAGCCCCGTCTGTCACGATTAGGTTAACCCTCTCAAATGACAATGAATGCAGCCTAAACAACTCTTCCAGTTTTGTAAATATAACGTCCCCAGTGGTGTGCCCTTCTAATGGAATAAGAGACAGCAGCTCTTCCCTGAACTCCTTTCCATCAAAATATCTAACATAGACGCACAACTGGGCTACATCTGTACTGTCAGTGCTCTCGTCAATGGCTAAGGAAAAGTAATTGGCTTGACTGAGACCCTTGATGATTACCCCCTGCACAGCGTCCGACAGTGCTTCTATGCGGCGTATAGCGGACCTCGCAGAGAGGGACACTTGTTTCACTGACGCAATGACACCATCCATGGACTTGTCGGTGGCCAGTTCCTCCAAAACAGTCACCATCACCTCCTTGAAAACCTCTGCGTCAGTGAATGGCCGGTTATGCTTTGCGAGCACCCACGACGCCTTTAGGGACGCGGTTGTCACTTTCTGCTGGGCTGTGAGGCCTCGCACCAGGATCCTGCTGCTGTGCGCATAACCTGCTGTCAGTGCTTCAATATTGCGCTTTCGTGCCTCTGTCTTGGGGGGAAAGGCCACTTTGAAGGTGTCATGCTTCGTCTCGTGGTGCCGCTTAATATTATATTCTTTGCAAGCAGCCACAACTTCATTGCAGATAAGACACAACGGCTTTGCATTGATGAAACCAGGTAGGATGAACGCATAGTTCGCTGTCCATTCCTCTTTAAATGCCTTGTTTTCACCGTCAACTTTCCTCTTTAGACCTTTGGAGAGTGACATTACTGCTTTGGATTACTGGTCTGGGGGAAGCTCGCGAGTGTGTGTGTGTGTGTGTATGTGTGTGTGTGTTTGTGTGTATTGTGTTTGTTTCCCGGGGAAAACACACACAAGAAACACCGGCTGTTGTTACGCCTGATGTCACGTTAAGTTACTCCGTTCTCCGTTTGTAATTATGCCGTTACAAGCTTCAAAGTTGTATTTATCATCTGTATTTGCCGAAACAAGTTTTATATTCTGAAAGCCAAGACTTTGTTTATTTGAAATCAGATGAAAACAAACTGTAACGGACCCTGCCGTGTTATCCATGATCACTATACGCTTACATTCATAATTTCAGCGGAGGGAGGGGAAGCGGCGCTTTGGAAGAGCAGAGTGGCGAGTGAGAGCTGTCATCTTCCCTTTACAAGCTTCAAACATGTATTTATCGTGTGATTTTGGAAATAAAAGTTTCATATTCTGAAAGCCAAGACTTTGTTTAGTTAAAATCAAACAAAACACCCGAACCCCGAAAAACGAGTTTTTTACGCAAATCCACGTTTATTTTGAAATGAGCCGTTGCGACTTCCGACTGATTTCGATAGAGCGGGTCACATATGGCAAATGTGTGGTTGTGGGGAACCAGGTAAATTAAAGTGTTGATGGGGAGGGTTATCAGCGATATCAGAGTTTTTTCTGAACCAGGGAACAGGGGCGCTGCGCCCTCTTACCAAAATAAATTCCTTGAATTAGGCTTTGATTATGTTCTGGCCCGCCATCTAGTGGCTCAGAAAAAAATTGGCCCACGGCCAAACTTACTTGCCTACCCCTGCCCTAAAGGGACATGGAAGAAAGAAAAGTTACCGATGCGCCAAGGAGGAAGTGGAACACACAGGAGACAACCATTTTGCACGCGCGTCAGAATTGGTGCAATTTCAGATGTGTAATTGGTTCTGGAACTTTGCGTCAAAAATTGCATAGGCCACGCTCCCTTCCGTTTTTAACGTAAACTCCCCCCACTTTAACTTTCACGTAAACTAACGAAACTCGCTACGCATATCTAGGGTACGGAGACAAACCAAAAAGCCTCTTGGAGGGGTATAAAATAACGTACATGAAGCCGGCCATTTTGAATTTGGCGTCGGAAAAACGCGATCTATCGCGTTTTTCGTCCTTCGCGCAAAATCTATCTTCTCCCAGGGACTTTATCCGTACGACTCGAAATTCGTCGGGTAGCATCTCGAGACATGGGCAATTAAAAGTTATCACGGAAGTTTTTTTCTTTCGCACGGCGCAGCCGTTATTTAACGCCAAAGTTTGCGTTCGCTCGATGCTAGGCCCATCCCTCGCCATGGAACACGATGATGTCATAACGCCAACTGACATGCTGAGAACGCCACCAAACTTCACGTGATGGTTAACACTGCAACCCTGAACAGCTCTACGTCAAATTTGATGTTACTTAATATGGCGTTACCATGGCAATGAATCCCTCGCCATAAAACACGGTGTCGCTGTAACTCCAATGGACACGGTCCCATCGTCCCCCAATCTTCAGTTTTATATCACCGGTCCATGCCTCAACAGCTCTACGTGAAATCTGAGATCTCATCGTATGCCGTTTCCATGGCAACGCATCCCTCGCCGTAAAACACAATGTTGTCTTAAGTCAATGGAAAATGGTCCAAACTGCACCAGACTTCAGATGATGGCTAATGGTCCGGCCCTCAACAGCTCTACGCCAATTATGGGATGTCATCATATGCCGTTGCCATGGCGACAGATCCCTCGCTATGAAACACGGTGTTGTCTTAATTCAATGGAAAAGGTTCCAAACTGCACCAGACTTCAGATGACAGTTAATGGTCCGGCCCTCAACACCTCAATATGACAATAGTGAGTTTTCCTCAAAAGCTGTTGCCATGGCAACGCATCCCTCGCCATACATCACAATGTTGTCTTAAGTCAATGGAAAATGATCCAAACTGCACCACACTTCAGATGACAGTTAATGGTCCGGCCCTCAACAGCTCTACGCCAATTATGGGATGTCATCATATGCCGTTGCCATGGCGACAGATCCCTCGCTATGAAACACGGTGTTGTCTTAAGTCAATGGAAAATGATCCAAACTGCACCACACTTCAGATGACAGTTAATGGTCCGGCCCTCAACAGCTCTACGACAATTATGGGATGTCATCATATGCCGTTGCCATGGCGACAGATCCCTCGCTATGAAACACGGTGTTGTCTTAAGTCAATGGAAAATGATCCAAACTGCACCACACTTCAGATGACAGTTAATGGTCCGGCCCTCAACAGCTCTACGACAATTATGGGATGTCATCATATGCCGTTGCCATGGCGACAGATCCCTCGCCAAAAAACAAAATGTTGTCTTAAGTCAATGGAAAATGATCAAAACTGCACCACACTTCAGATGACAGTTAATGGTCCGGCCCTCAACAGCTCTACGATAATTATGGGATGTCATCATATGCCGTTGCCATGGCGACAGATCCCTCGCCAAAAAACACAATGTTGTCTTAAGTCAATGGAAAATGATCAAAACTGCACCACACTTCAGATGACAGTTAATGGTCCGGCCCTCAACAGCTCTACGACAATTATGGGATGTCATCATATGCCGTTTCCATGGCAACGCATCCCTCGCCAAAAAACACAATGTTGTCTTAAGTCAATGGAAAATGGTCCAAACTGCACCAGACATCAGATGACAGTTAATGGTCCGGCCCTCAACAGCTCTACGCCAATTCTGGGATGTCACCCTATGCCGCTTCCATGGCGACAGATCCCTCGCCATAAAACACAATGTTTATGATACTGCTGTAACTCCTAAATACATTGTCCCATCGGCTATCGGCCTGAAACTTCCCACGTTTGCCAACGGCCGAGTCCTCGAGACACCTACACACACACCTCGACGTGCGGACAACAGCCTGCGGAGCGTCGAAGACCCGCTCAACGCTGCTTGCAGCTTTAATTATTATTATTATTGTTATAAGTATTATTATTATTATTAATAATAATAATAATGTAATTATTCATTATTTTAATACTGTTAGTTTTTTCAGTACAGGGGGCAGTGAAATTGTGTTTAAAAGAAAAACTACAATCCCATGATGCATTGCGGTTGTCCGTTTCTATCTTCCGGTCCACAGAAGCTGTATATAACAATACAGCTCTCAGGACATCAAGAGGAGGAAACAGCTAGCTTGGCTCTCATCGTTGTTCAAAACTATGCGGTGTGGATTCGCTTGTGGACTTTAAGGTGAATACTTTGAGAAAACGTTTTCCCACACTCTTACACCACTACGGTTTTTCTCCGGTGTGAACAAGTTGATGTTTTTTGAGACCACTTGATGCAGTGAACTTTTTCCCACACTTTTGTAGCTGTTTTTCATTGGTGTTTTATCCTATCTTTTACTTGCTGTGTTGTATGCCTTTTGATCTACATTTTATAGTTGTATTTTGTGTATTGTGTACTGTATGTAAAGCACTTTGTACATTCGTGTTGAGAAGGGTGCGATATAAATAAAGTTTTACTTATGTGACGGCCCCAGAGCCTGTGGCCTGTGAGTGTGCAGGTGTGTTGCAGGTCCTGTGATGGGGTGGAGCTGAGGAGGCCAATCAGCATGACTGGGGACACCTGGCTGGAGCCGAGGTGCTAATTAAGCCCAGCTGCCCGGAGTCACATGGCCTTCGTGACTCTCTCCAAGACCGCTGCGGAGACACTCGCCGGGATCCTTTCCCCTCGCCCATCCTGTCATGTTTTTGATGTTGTTTTAGAATTGCCACATTAAATGTGCCGTGGTTTTTGGAACCCTCGAACGTCTCTCTCTCTTTTCCTGTTGTGGCCTACAAGCCGATCATAACACTTACTTTATTTTTATTGTTTTAATAAAACATATTTTTTAAATATTTTAATTAATATAATTTCATTATTACAAATCTTTATGTTATTTTTCAAGTTTATCATTTTATTTGATCTATTTCTTTATTTATTTTCTTTTGTTATTTTGTTATTTTAATTATTATTTCATTATAATTGTTATTATATTAATAATGGTGTTTTTAATCATAAAAATATCACAAACAAACAAAAAAAAGTTTTTTTGTATATCTTTCATTTTTATTTCATTTAATTATCTTTTTAATTATTATTTTTTTATTATATTATTATTTTACTTTACATTTTTTGTCCAATTATTTTTAATTCCCTCAGTATACAAAGTAATTCAAACTAGCTGCACCTTTACCAGCTTTGATAACACTTTAATGATCAATCATTAAAATCAAAACATATATAATTATTATTATATATATATATATATATATATTATTATAAGTATTATTACAAACAAAAACATTTCCCACAACTTTTAAAACCCGTCTGACCCGTCTCATCTTTATATATAATTATTATTAATATTTTAATTATTATTTATTTTAATACCGTTAGTTTTTCTATCTTTTCACCAGAGGGAGCAGTGAACTGATGTTTAATGGCGAGATTGAGAGCAGCTGGTGGAAGTGCGTCTTTGAGCCCTGGAGAGGAGGATATGGAAAGTGCATCGGAAGGAGATGGAGGATGGAATGAAGTAAGGAAAAAGACTTCAAGAAAGAAGATAGACATGTCAAGTGACAGTCTTAGTGAATCTGATTCGCAGAATGAATTGAAGAAAGTAAAGAAAAGGATTGAGAATGAAGAGTGGAAAGTGATTGTGGAGTTTGGTGAGCAATCCGCAGCTAAGCTACATCCAGTGGCCCTGACTAAAGCGATTCACAAAGAAATTGGATCGATAAAGCAAGCAAGATTTCTGAGCAAAGGACGGATGTTGGTTGAAATGATGAATGCAAAACAACAGGAAAAGTTACTGAAAATGAAGACCCTGAATGAAGTTCGAATTAAATGCCATGTTCCTGGAGCAAATCGGAAAATACTTGCAGTTATCAGTGGAGTTCCGATTGAAATCGGCATAGAAGAACTCAAGGAAGAAATTAAAGGGGGAAAAGTGTCTGTAGTTAAGCGTCTTCCTACTATGTATCAGGGTAAGATAGTGGATAGTTTGTCTGTTCTTCTTCAGTTTGAAGAAACAATTCAACAGGAGATAATGATCGGTTGCATGAGCTTTCCAGTAAGAGAATTCATCCCTAAACCTCTGCGGTGCTTTAAATGCCAAAGGTGTGGGCATGTGGCAGACAAGTGCAAAGCAACTAAGCCCAGGTGTCCAACATGTGCGGGGGAACATGAATATGGTAGTTGTGCTGCAGGTGCTAAGGTGAAATGTTGTAACTGTGATGGGGAACATAGTGCTGCATATCAGGGCTGCGAAGTGCAGAAAAAGGCCAAGGAGGTGCAGAGATACAAAGTGCAAAATAAAGTCTCATATTCTGAAGCAACAGAAAAGGTATCACTAAACATAGCTAGGAAATCCCAAGTAGCAGCAAGTATATTCTCTTCAGAAGATTTTCCCACACTCCCACAGGCAAAGGAAAGCTCCACAAAGTGTTCACATAAGTGTGTGATAGGAGAGGATGCATTGATTGTTAATAAGTACACATTTGTGGCCTTTATTGGAAAAGTGGTGAATGTTGCTTTGCAACAAACAAAAAAGAGGTCAAGACTGAAAACAATAGTGGAAGCAGCAGGTGAATTTTTGGGGATAAAGGATATAACGGTTGAAATGATACATGATATGCTAGCCCCCAATAATGATGATTCACAGATTAGTGAATAGATTGATGGTTTTTCTCATTCTGCAGTGGAATGCTAGAAGCCTTATTTCAAATGGACAATAATTCAACACCTATATATATCAGTTAAAAGAAAAACCAGACGTTATTTCTTACGATCTGTCTGTGTTGGGTTTTTTCTTGTCTTTTTCTGTCTTTTGTTTCCTGTTTTGTTTTGAAAAGTGTTCACCCCTGTCCTGCCTGATTGCCCGATTGTGTTCACCTGGTGCCCCTGTGTTTTCTCCTCCCTCCTCACCTGTGTCTTGTTTGTGTGATTGGTCTTGTGTGTATTTTAGTTCTGGTTTTTCTGTCTGTCATGGTTGGTTCATTGTTTGTAGTTGACTGTGTGTCACAGGGTAGTGTTCTGTGTTTCTACTTTGTACCTTGGAATAAAGGACTATTCTTGGAAATCTGCATTTGGGTCCTGCCTGCTTACTCAACCCTGACAGAATGAACCAACCAGAAATGGGCCCAGCAGATCCATTTGAGGTGGAATTACAACATTTTACCTTTTCTTTGGCTTGCTGCTATAGTAGGTGGAGGGGAGCGTCCAGTGTTCAGCAGAGAGAGGCTGCTCTGGCAGAGGCTCACCAGGTGGCAACAGTGGATCCATCTCTAGTTAAGTTCTTACCTGACTGGATTTTGGATTTCCTCTCGACGTGTGATTCCCGGCCTGCTAGCCCCAGGCATGCTAGCCCCCTGCCTCCCAACTCCCAACCTAACACCATACATCTCGGTGTGTTCCGTCTGAAGTCAACCCCTGCTTCTTCCCCATTTCCTGCTCCTGTCCAGGAGCCGTTCGCGGGCACTCGTCTGGCTTTTGGAGGTCCACGGAGCCTCCAAAAGGCTCCTAGGAGAAGGAGTCGCAAGTCCAGGCTAGCAGCCCGACCCCCAGAAGCCATGCTTTGGGCTCCAGTACAGGCCCCAGCAGCCATGGTTCCGTCTCCAGAACCGGCCCACACAGCCATGGTTCCAGCCCCAGTTCTGGCCCCAACAGCCATGGTTCCGGCTCCAGAACCGGCCCATGCAGCCATGGTTCCAGCCCCAGTTCTGGCCCCGGCAGCCATGGTTCCGCCCTCTGTTCCGTTCCAGCACGCCATTTCTCAGGAACATGAGCAGGCGTGGCGAGACTTTGAGGAAAGCCAGCGGTCCTTGGCTCTATGCTTCCCGGGCCTCGCTGCTCGGGTCTCGACTTTGACGTCTTCTGCTGCATTTCCTGCCTCCTCCAGTCCACCTGTGGATTCCACTCCAGCACCTCGTGTCCTGTCGGTGGTCCGGCCGACTCCAGCACCTCGTGTCCTGTCGGTGGTCCGGCCGACTCCAGCACCCCGTCTCCTGTCGGTGGTCCGGCCGACTCCAGCACCCCGTCTCCTGTCGGTGGTCCGGCCGACTCCAGCACCCCGTCTCCTGTCGGTGGTCCGGCCGACTCCAGCACCCCGTGTCCTGTTGGTGGTCCGGCCGACTCCAGCACCCCGTCTCCTGTCGGTGGTCCGGCCGACTCCAGCACCCCGTCTCCTGTCGGTGGTCCGGCCGACTCCAGCACCCCGTCTCCTGTCGGTGGTCCGGCCGACTCCAGCACCTCGTGTCCTGTCGGTGGTCCGGCCGACTCCAGCACCCCGTGTCCTGTCGGTGGTCCGGCCGACTCCAGCACCTCGTGTCCTGTCGGTGGTCTGGCCGACTCCAGCACCTCGTGTCCTGTCGGTGGTCCGGCCGACTCCAGCACCCCGTGTTTTGTCAGTGGTTCGGCCCACTCCAGCCCCTCGTGTCCTGTCGGTGGTCCGGCCGACTCCAGCACCCCGTCTCCTGTTGGCTCTCCGGCCGACGCCAGCCCCCCGTGTCCTGTTGGCTCTACGGCCGATGCCTACCCCATGTCCTGTACCGTTGGAGGTCCCGCCGACTACTCTCCTGCCGGGGGTCTTGCCAACCCTATGTCCTGTGATGTTGGAGGTCCCGCCGACTACTCTCCTGCCGGGGGTCCTGCCAACCCTATGTCCTGTGCTGTTGGAGGTCCCGCCGACTACTCTCCTGCCGGGGGTCTTGCCAACTCCATGTCCTGTCCCGCCGACTGCTCTTCTGCCGGGGGTCCTGCCGGTCCTGTGTCCGGTGCCGTTGGAGGTTCCGCCGACTACTCTTCTGCCGGGGGTCTTGCCAACCCTATGTCCAGTGCTGTTGGAGGTCCCGCCGACTACTCTCCTGCCGGGGGTCTTGCCAACTCCGTGTCCTGTCCCATTGGGGGTCCCGCCGACTACTCTTCTGCCGGGGGTCTTGCCAATCCTATGTCCTGTCCCGTTGGGGGTCCCGCAGACAACTCTCCTGCCGGGGGTCTTGCCAACTCCATGTCCTGTTCCGTTGGGGATCTCGCCGACTACTCTTCTGCCGGGGGTCTTGCCAATCCTTTGTCCTGTCCCGTTGGGGGTCCCGCCGACAACTCTCCTGCCGGGGGTCTTGCCAACTCCATGTCCTGTCCCGTTGGGGGTCCCGCCGACAACTCTCCTGCCGAGGGTCCTGCCAACTCCACGTCCAGTATCGTTGGAGGTCCTGCCGACACCTGTTCCGCTGTGGGTCCTGCCAACCCCTTGTCCTGTCCCTTTGGGGTCCCGCCGACACCTGCTCCGCCGGATTTCCTGCCAACACCAGATCCTGTCCTGTTGGGGGTCCCGCCGACACCTGTCCCGCCGGGGGTCCTGCCAACTCTGTGTCCTGTTCCGTTGGGGGTCCAGTCGACACCAGCCCTTGCTCCATCCGGGGTCCCATTGACACCAGCCCATGTCATGTTCAGGATCCCGTCTACGCCTGTCCCGTCGGCTCCGGTTCCTGTACGGCCGATACTGGGTCCTGCCCGGCCTCCGGAGCTGTCCCGTCGGCGCCTTCCTGCCCGGCCTCCGGAGCTGTCCCGTCAGCGCCTTCCTGCCCGGCCTCCGGAGCTGTCCCGTCAGCGCCTTCCTGCCCGTCCTCCGGAGCTGTCCCGTAGACGCCTTCGTCTTCGCCCTCGAGCCCGGCCCCCTGACTCTTCCAGCCGCTGCCTTCGCCCTCGAGCCCGGCCCCTTGAGTTCCCCAGCCGTGGTCTTCGCCCTCGAGCCCGGCCCCCTGACTCTCCCAACCACTGCCTTCGCTCTCATGCCTGGGTCCCCGAGTTCGCCCGCTGTGGCCTTCGCCCCTTTTTGGACTCTGCCTTGCTCCCGGGCCGTCCGCCCGGGACCCCTTCCGGGCCCGTCCTCCGGACCCCCTCCACCCACCCTGTTGGTCCTGGTTGTGCGTCCCTCCTCCAGACCCCCTCCACCCACCCTGCTGGAATGTTTTGGACTTTTTGGGACTTTTTGGGACGTCTGGGATCCGTCCCTTGAGGGGGGGGTACTGTTACGATCTGTCTGTGTTGGGTTTTTTCTTGTCTTTTTCTGTCTTTTGTTTCCTGTTTTGTTTTGAAAAGTGTTCACCCCTGTCCTGCCTGATTGCCCGATTGTGTTCACCTGGTGCCCCTGTGTTTTCTCCTCCCTCCTCACCTGTGTCTTGTTTGTGTGATTGGTCTTGTGTGTATTTTAGTTCTGGTTTTTCTGTCTGTCATTGTTGGTTCATTGTTTGTAGTTGACTGTGTGTCACAGGGTAGTGTTCTGTGTTTCTACTTTGTACCTTGGAATAAAGGAATATTCTTGGAAATCTGCATTTGGGTCCTGCCTGCTTACTCAACCCTGACATTATTTGTATTCAAGAAACATGGCTGAAGACTCATTTGGACTTCATTATTGGGGGATATAGTGCTATAAGACAAGATAGAAATGATGGTCAGGGAGGGGGATGTGTAATTATCAGAGAAATAATGTCTTATAGTAGGCTTACATTTAAGAACAGTCATGATTTAGAAATAGTGGGTGTAGAAGTTTGGATTAATAAAAGGAATATTAGTGTCCTGAATTTTTATAATCCATGTAATAAACTCAAAATAGAGGAATTAGACAGTCTTTGTCAAGGAAATGAAATAATATGGTGTGGTGATTTTAATGCACATAATACAATGTGGGGAGGGAGATCAACAGATTACAACGGACAGGTGGTGGAGGACTTAATGGAGGCAAATGAATTAGTTTGTTTAAATAATGGGCAAGGTACAAGACTCAATTTTAGAGATGGAACAGAGTCTGTGATCGATCTAACTCTGGTAACAAGTGAACTAGCTTCTGGTAGCAGTTGGGAAGTATTGGCAAATAACAGTATTGGGAGTGATCATCTTCCGATTATAATCAAGTTTGATATAAGTAATGTGGTTGAGCTAGACGGTATCATGAGATGGACTTTTTCTAAAGCAAATTGGGAGATGTTTGCTAAATTGTGTGATAATGAATTTGATCAGACTGATATGGCAGGAAGTATTGATGATATAAATGAGCAATTTACTTCAAATATAATTAAAAGCGCTAATCAATCTATTGGGAATAAAACTGGTAAACTTAGTAAATGTGTTAAGATGGTACCGTGGTGGAACAAAGAATGTAATGATGCAATCCGAAACAAAATCAGGCTGTTTGGAAAGCTAAGAAAGACACATTCATTACACAATTTATTAGAATATAAGAAGGCACAGGCTCAGGTAAGGAACATTGTTAAAAGAGCAAAAAGGGAGTGTTGGAGAGGATTCTGTTCAAGTATTGGGAGAACTACGCCATTAGATAAAGTATGGGGAATGATTAAGAAGATGAGGGGAATTAGACAGCAGAGTAACCTGCCAGTGTTAGAGACTGGAGGGGAAATTGCCTCTGGTCCTATGGAGAAGGCAGAAATTCTAGCTACAAATTTTGTCAAAGTTCATTCTTCGGAGAATTTGACAGAAGAAGGTAAGATCAGGAGGCAGGAAGTGTTAGATGAGCATCCTAATGTATATGAAGAAAGACATTCGTGGCAGAGTGTTGTAAATGTACCTTTTTCTATTCAAGAGTTGAGAAGAGCATTAAGTAAGTGTAAAATGACTGCTCCTGGGAAAGATAATGTATGTTATATAATGTTGACCAAATTAAGTGATTTTGCATTAGGAAAGCTGTTGGAGATGTATAATAAGATTTGGGAGAAAGGGAAGCTGCCAATAATATGGAAAGAGTCTGTCTGTTACGAACTCAGACACTTAGGATGTAGGACCCAATTGCACGACCCGGGAGACAGAGGTAAAGTATTAGTAAGATACTTTATTTTCCAAAATACAGCAATGAACAACAAAAAAGGTAACTATCAAATCTCTAACCGAGATGACAAAAATAGAGGAACAAAATGAAAGCGCTCACGTAGTGAGGAATCAAACTTTACAAGAGTACAAAGAGCATAGACCTGACCATAGCAAGAGACAATACGAACTGACAAAGAACACTTGGGAGACAGGGGAATATAAGCACAGGGTAACTAGACACAGGTGGGACCAATCCGGGGCGGGGCTGACATTGATGAGCACAGGAGACACAGGTGAAAATAATCAGGAAGCCTGGAATGAGAGAAAGCAAACGTAAATAACATGCATCTCTCTAGCATTTCTGTCGGTGCACAACAGTACCCCCCCCTCTAGGGCCAACTCCTGATGGCCCAGGCTGATTGTAAAAATCGTGGATAAGCGTCTTGTCTACGATAAATGACGCAGCTACCCAGCTTCTAGCCTCAGGACCGTAACCCTTCCAGTCTACCAGGAATTGCTTCCCCCTCCCCCTATTACGGACCTCCAGTAGCTTACGGACCTTGTAAACCTCACCCCCTTCAAAGAACTCGGGCGGTGGAGGGGGCTTGGAGGCGGGAACAAGTGTGCTCTCGCACACCGGCTTGATTTTACTGACGTGAAACGTCGGATGTACTCTCATAGTTCTGGGGAGTTGCAAGCGTACAGACACCGGGTTGATGACTCTGGACACCGGGAAAGGACCCACAAATCTCGGAGCCAGTTTCTTTGAGGCGACATGGAGTGGTAAGTCCTTAGTGGAAAGCCAAACATTTTGGCCTGGTCTGTAGGAGGGAGCGACCCTGCGATGGACGTCTGCAACAGCCTTCATCCGAGCTGAACTTCGGAGAAGAGCCTGGCGAGCACCAGCCCAAACTCGTCGACAACGTCTGATCATGGCATGAGCCGATGGAACCCTCACCTCTTCCTCGTTGTTAGGGAAAAATGGAGGCTGGAAACCATTGACACAATGGAATGGAGAGAGACCTGTGGCTGCCGTAGGAAGAGTATTGTGGGCAAACTCGACCCATGTGAGGTGGTCACTCCAGGTAGTCTGGTTCCGGGAGACGAGACAACGTAGCGTAGTCTCTAGTTCCTGGTTCAGACGCTCCGACTGTCCATTTGACTGAGGATGATATCCTGATGACAAGCTGACGGTGGCACCTATGAGTCGACAAAACTCCTTCCAGAAAACGGAAATGAATTGTGGACCCCTGTCGGAAACAATGTCATCAGGGAATCCATGGATCCTGAATATGTGATTCATCATGACCTCTGCGGTGACTTTGGCAGAGGGAAGCTTGGTCAATGGGATGAAGTGAGCCATCTTTGAAAATCGATCCACCACTGTTAGGACCGTAGTCTTGCCTCTGGATGAAGGAAATCCTGTCACAAAATCCATTGAAATGTGTGACCAAGGACGTTGGGGAATCGGCAGGGGCTGGAGCAAGCCCATCTTGACTTGTGATGAGGTCTTATTACACGCACACACCGGACAAGCCGCTACGTACTCTGCCACATCTTTCTTCATGGCTGGCCACCAGAAACGTTGTTGTATCCTGAACATTGTCCTTGTTACCCCCGGATGGCACGAAAGCACAGATGAGTGAGCCCAGTGGATGACCTTGGAGTGAAGAGCCTCAGGAACAAACAGCAGATTGTTGGGACACTCGCTAGGTGCTGGATTCTTGACATTCGCCTTTTTTACGTCCGACTCCACTTGCCAGGAAAAGGCTCCGATCACACGGTTAAGTGGAAGGATGGTCTTGGGCTCTACCGCAAGTGGTTCCGGATCATAAAGACGAGACAAAGCATCGGGTTTTTGATTCTGAGACCCGGGACGAAAAGAGAGGGTGAAATTGAACCTACTAAAGAATAGTGTCCACCTGGCCTGACGGGAGTTGAGACGCTTAGCCTTTCTTATATATTCCAGATTCTTGTGATCTGTCCAGACTAAAAACGGCTGCTCTGCACCCTCTAACCAGTGTCTCCATTCCTCGAGGGCAGCTTTTACAGCTAACAGTTCCTTGTTCCCCACGTCGTAATTCCGCTCTGCCGTTGTCAGTTTCCGCGACAGGTAAGCACATGGATGCATCTTGTTGTCTTCTGCAGAACGTTGAGACAGTACTCCTCCAATTCCCTCATTGGAAGCATCAACCTCGACCATAAACTGGCGCTGGGGATCTGGAATGGTGAGTATGGGGGCTGATGTGAATCTCTCTCTGAGACGTTGGAAAGCGAAGTCCGCCTGGGGAGTCCACTTGAAAGGAACCTTAGGAGAAGTCAGAACATGTAGAGGGGCAGCAACAGAACTGAAATTCCTAATAAACTTCCTATAGAAGTTAGCAAACCCTAGAAACTGTTGGACCTTCTTCCTGGAGTCTGGTGTAGGCCACTGGGATACTGCACTGATTTTAGCCGGATCCATTTGCATATGATTAGGTGAGATTATGTATCCTAAGAAGGATACCTCTTTTGTGTGGAACTCACACTTCTCTGCCTTGACATATAACTGATTCTCTAGCAGTTTCTGCAAAACCTGACGGACATGGTTAACATGAGACTTAGTGTCTGGGGAGAAAATCAGAATATCATCCAGATACACAAATACTGAAATATTCAAAAATTCCCGTAAAACCTCATTCACAAGAGCTTGAAACACAGCCGGTGCATTGCATAGTCCAAAGGGCATTACTAGATACTCATAGTGACCACTCTGAGTGTTGAATCCTGTCTTCCACTCATCCCCTTTTCTTATTCTAACCAAGTGATATGCATTTCTTAAATCTAACTTGGTGAATATTTTGGCAGTTTGAAGTAGTTCAAAGGCAGATGTCATGAGTGGCAGAGGATAGCGGTTCTTCACCGTAATGTCATTTAGTGGACTGTAGTCTATGCAAGGTCTCAGAGACCCGTCTTTCTTTCCCACAAAGAAAAATCCCGCTCCGGCTGGAGAAGATGAAGGACGGATAATTCCTGATTTGAGTGAAGAGGAAATGTATTCGTCCATTGCTGCTCTCTCAGGTCTCGAAATCGAATAAAGTTTCCCCTTGGGAATGGGGGCTCCCGGTAAGAGATCAATGGGACAGTCAAAATCTCGGTGAGGAGGTAGCGACATGGCTTTGGATTTGTTAAAGGCTTCCTTTAAATCATGGTAACAGGAAGGTACCTTCTGTAGATCAGGATAGTCGGGGTGATCTATAATGATTTTACGAGAGTCTGTTGGTGCATTAACAGGTTGTGAAAGTTTACACCTGCCCATACAATCCTCTCCCCATTCCTTAATTTTCCCTGAACGCCAGTCAATGTGAGGATTGTGGATCTTTAGCCATGGAAACCCCAAAATAATCGGGTGCTGAGCCGACTCAAAAATATGGAATTGCATGCTCTCGGTATGGTCCTTATTCACAGTAATCTGAATGGGCTCAGTGCAATGGGTGACTGTGAACAACAAGCGGCCGTCTAAGGCACTGGCATTAATAGGATGAGATAGCGGAACAGTCTTTATTTCTAGCTGATTTACTACGCCCCAGTCCATAAGACTTTCGTCAGCCCCTGAGTCTATTAACACACCCTGGTCAATGGTTTGATTGTTAATACAAATGTTTACCTGCGTAACAGGTCGAGGAGGAAAGTCTGCGGGAAACTTGCTCACCAGCGCCCTCCTTTTGACTGGTGAGCACGATCTTTTCCCGGGCATGAAGCGAGTTGATGATCCGACTGGCCGCAGTAGAAACAACAACCCTCCCGTAGACGGCGCTGCCTCTCCTCCAGAGAAAGCCTGGTTCTTCCCAGCTGCATGGGTTCCCCGGAGTCATTCGGAAGTGTAATCCTCTGACGGTGTGGTAACATGGGCTGGACATCCTCGGCTGGCGGCGCGACCCACCAAGATGCATTCTGGGAGCTGGGAATAACGTCTCGGTTGCGTCGACGCTCCCTCTCTCTTTCCCGAAGACGGTTATCGATCCGGATGGCCACGGCGATGAGAGATTCCAGATCCCGGGGTGTCTCCAGTGGAGCCAGCTGGTCTTTTATCGGTTCCGAAAGTCCCGTCATGAAGGCGTCACGAAGAGCCGGAACATTCCATCCGCTGTCCGCTGCTGCTGTGCGAAACTCGATGGCGTAATCAACCACCTGGCGGTTGAGCTGGCGTATATGAAAAAGTTTTCTGCTGGCCTCTGTAGCAGGCGATGAGTGGTCAAAAATACGACTCATAGTCTCTATGAAATTGGTCAATGAGTAACATAGTTCAGTTTCTCTTGACCATTCTGCAGTAGCCCAGGCTGCAGCTCTTCCCGTTAAATGAGACACAATAAACGCCACTTTACCATGGTCCGATGAAAAGGCTCCTGGGTTGTGTTGAAAATGCAGATCGCACTGTACCAAAAAGGCTCTGCAATTAGAAGAATCTCCGGAAAATCTCTCCGGAAGAGCCAGCCGTAAAGGGGAAGAAACAGCCTGACTTGGGAAATCAGCTGGAGCATTGACAGGCAACCTCTCAGTTGTGGATGACGTCACCGGAGGAGCAGTCTGTTGGTGAGTGAAAAAATGATTCATTTGGACAGCCAGTTGTTGCATCTGTGTGGATAATGCTTCCTGAATCCCGGCCTGGCGTCCTCTTAGTTCTTGCATTTCCTGGTTGACTAGGCCCAGCTGTTCCTCGTGATGAAAGATCTTCACGCCCTGTGCTGACAGCGCTGCGTGAAGCGTTCTTGGGTCGGCTGGGTCCATAATGGTCAGTTCGTTCTGTTACGAACTCAGACACTTAGGATGTAGGACCCAATTGCACGACCCGGGAGACAGAGGTAAAGTATTAGTAAGATACTTTATTTTCCAAAATACAGCAATGAACAACAAAAAAGGTAACTATCAAATCTCTAACCGAGATGACAAAAATAGAGGAACAAAATGAAAGCGCTCACGTAGTGAGGAATCAAACTTTACAAGAGTACAAAGAGCATAGACCTGACCATAGCAAGAGACAATACGAACTGACAAAGAACACTTGGGAGACAGGGGAATATAAGCACAGGGTAACTAGACACAGGTGGGACCAATCCGGGGCGGGGCTGACATTGATGAGCACAGGAGACACAGGTGAAAATAATCAGGAAGCCTGGAATGAGAGAAAGCAAACGTAAATAACATGCATCTCTCTAGCATTTCTGTCGGTGCACAACACTGTCATTATTCCTATTAGAAAACCTGGGAAAGATCCAACTAGTCCAGGCAGTTATAGACCTATAGCTCTGACATCGCACTTGTGTAAAGTTATGGAAAGAATGATAACAGAAAGGCTGACATACTACGTTGAGAAAAATGAACTAATGACTCCTTATCAGAGTGGGTTTAGAAGAGGGCGGAGTACTTTAGATCCACTGCTGTGCCTGGAATCTGAAGTCAGGAAAGCCCAAGCGAATAAGGAGTGTGTTGTAGCTGTATTCTTTGATGTGGAAAAAGCTTACGATATGATGTGGAAGGAAGGATTATTAATAAAACTGGACATTATGGGTCTGGGAGGTAATGTATATAATTGGATTATGGATTTTTTGTTTGGCCGTGCCATCAGAGTCCGAGTTGGCAATTCTTATTCTCGAAGGCATGAAGTTGAAAATGGAACCCCACAGGGGAGTGTAATTAGTCCTCTTTTGTTTTCTATCATGATAAATGATGTATATACACAAGTAGGATCTGATATTGGTAAGTCACTTTTTGCAGATGATGGAGCTATTTGGAAAAGGGGCAGAAATGTAAATTATATTGTAGGTAAGATTCAGGAAGCCATTACGGAAATTGAAAGCTGGTCTCTGACATGGGGGTTTAGATTGTCGGTGGAAAAAACTGAAACTTTATTTTTTACGAGGAAAAGGATAGGTGAGGAGGTTAGGTTACAACTTTATGGACAAGAACTAAAGAAAGTGAAGACATTTACATTTCTGGGAATATGGTTGGACGAGAGAGTCACATGGAATACTCACATTGATAAAGTAGTAGATAAATGTAAAAGGGTTTTAAATGTTATGAGGTGCTTGGCAGGCACTAAGTGGGGGGCTGATAAAGCTGCTTTGAGGAACGTATACACAGCATTAATTAGATCAGCCATAGAATACGGACTAATAGTGTATGGTTCAGCTGCATACTCTTCTCTTCAAAAATTAGATAGAGTCCAGGCACAAGCACTAAGGATATGCTCTGGGGCAGTCAGATCTACACCAGTGTCGGCACTTCAGGTAGAGGTCGGAGAAATACCAATTTTTAATTACTGGGCAAATCTACAGGGCCATAAAGATACTCACCCTACTAAACAAACTGTACAAACAAGTTGGGAAAGTAACAAAATTAAAAAAGAAAGTTTTTGTGTTTGTGTTTCGGAATTATGTAAGGAATTCAAAGTTAAAGAATGGAATATTAGTCCGACGGTGTTGTTATCAGCTGTTCCACCATGGTTGCTACCTCAACCTATAGTAGATTTATCTTTATTGAAAAGGTTACATTCAATGAAAAACAAAATTAATGTACAGGCTTATGTGAATACTGTTCTACATGAACAATATGGGCAGTTTATACAAATATTTACTGATGGATCCAAAAATCCAGAAAATGGTCAAACTAGTTGTGCATTTGATGTTCCTGAATTAAAAGTAAAAGTGGGAAAGCGGACGAGTGATCATATCGCAGTATATACAGTAGAGATGATGGCTATCTCACTAGCACTTCAGTGGGTAGAGGAAATACAGCCAATGTGAGTGGTCATTTGCTCTGACTCCAGTGCAGCTCTGGAGAGTATAAACAACTTCTCTTCAGAATGTCGTCAGGATATTTTACATGAAATTTTACACATCATGTTTAGGTTAGTTCATCTGGGAATTGTTGTTCAATTTGTGTGGGTTCCAGCGCATGTGGGTATTAGAGGGAATGAGGTAGTGGATCAACTGGCAAAATGTGGTTTGAAAGCAAAGCAGATTGATATTATGGTACCCATCAGTAGAGCAGAAGTCAAATCTGTTACAAAAGTTGTTATCAAGCAACAATGGCAAAAACTATGGGACAGTAACACCAAAGGAAGACATTTATACCAGATACAAAGGGAAGTAGAAACGGGAAGCACTTGGGGGAGTAGTAGAAGAGAACAGAGCATTAACAGCAGGATAAAAGTGGGTCACTCTGGATTAAACTCATCATTGCATCTGATTGGAAAACATCCAAATGGCAATTGTGATGGTTGCCAACAACCAGAGACAATACATCATGTATTTTTTAGCTGCCCGGATTATAACAGACAAAGACTCATTCTGAAAACTGCACTGGAACAACTCAACACCAAGGACATGGATTTCAAGTCAATATATGAAAGTAAATCAAGAAATGAAGCAAACAAGTTGATCTTCAAATTTCTCAAAAGCACTGGTCTGAGGACCAGGATTTAGTATAAACATTTAATAAATCAACAGTAGGTGGCGATATATGCTCCAAGTGGAAGCGATTCGCCATTGAAGAAGAAGAAGAAGAAGAAGAAGAAGAAGAAGAAGAAGAAGAAGAAGAAGAAGAAGAAGAAGAAGAAGAAGAAGAAGAAGAAGAAGAAGAAGAAGAAGAAGAAGAAGAAGAAGAAGAAGAAGAAGAAGAAGAAGAAGAAGAAGAAGAAGAAGAAGAAGATTTTTTGATTTTTAAAACAAATTTTATTTACATTTGTTTTAAACATACACCAGGACAAACCTAATACATTACATAATCAAATAAATAAATAAATAACCACATTTTTCATGACTACCAAACAAACATCATCTGAAAAGCATTTTACCCATTTAAAAAAACATCCTCTTTTACACTCTTTAAAAACAAAGACTACACCTATCCTTCAAAACTTCAATATTAGAGAGTCATTCTCCCCCAGTGAGCACAGAACCTGCCCAACAGCCCACACATCCAGAAACCCCTGCAGATGATTGATCAGCGTATAGTACGCATGCTCCACCCTCAGACGCGCTGCCACCAGCCCCCTCAGACAGAGCACTGCATCCGTCCATCCCACTCCAGCAAGTTGGTTCTTCCTACTTTTCCAGATTGCTAATTTTGCATTAGCAAACAAGAAATGTATCAGTAGTAGGGTTTTCCTCTTCTTCAGGATGTATTTGGGGCCATAGACAAAAAGTGGTATGGAGAAAACCTCCCCGAACCCTTCCACCCACTCCTGTAACATTTTTTTAAGACCAGCCAATCGGGGACAGGACACCACTAAATGCTCCAGTGTTTCTGCCATAAAACAGAACGGACAGCCCCCCCTTGTGCCCGGGTCAAAATGAGCTCTATATTTATTAGTGGCTATTGCACCGTGTACAATTCTCCATTGGATGTCAGCCATCCGTTTCTCATTTATACAGGATCCTCCAGCTGCCCTGAGGGGAAAAGCCCAAGCCAAACACATCCGTCCACTTCGACTCTCTGACGCCTGCGAGCGAGCTGAGGTTTAGCACCTTTACGCAGCTAAGGTATAGCTTCTTCCCATTGCAGGAGCTGAACGTTCCAGGTGTTAGAGTCCCCAGTGATAGCAGGAGACCATCCTCCTCTCTCCATTCCCCCACCGCAGGACCCACACTCAGGGCAGGAAAGACATACTCGTGTCCCTTTCTCCACTGGTCAGCCAGATCTGCATCCAGAGCAAAAGTCCGGTGCGATGGCGACAGCGACTGCCACACCTCATCTACCAAAGTCTCCAGAACTCGGGCTGATCGAATGCCCGTCACCTCAGCCAGTTTTTCTGTGGAGACCCCCGTCAAATGGCCAAGTTTTACCACTCCCGCTTCAATGAACGCGTTCTTTAGGGTGGCTGAAGAGAAAAAGGTTCCTGAAAGAAAACCAGTGTCAAACAGTGGCTCCTCAAACAGCCACATCCCAGGCTGGGGGTCAGGTGGTCTGGTAAAACTCAGAATCTTCCAGGCATTGATGACTGAGCAGTAAAAAGGTGTAAGTCCAGTTATCTTGTACGCAGGGGCCTTCAGCAGAAACAGGTGTTTATCAAAACCAAAGCCCCCTGCCCTCCAGAGCAACAGCCGGGCCATAGCCAGCCAGCAGGGAGAGGCACCATACAGCAGCCGCTGAGCTGCCTGCAGTCTAAAAGCAGCAGTCCTTGCAGTAATGTCCACGAGGCCCTGCCCCCCCTCCGCCACAGGCAGGTACAGGACCGATGCTGGCACCCAGTGATGACCCGACCAGAAGAAATCCACGAGGAGCCGCTGCAGTTGTTTCATGAGGCCCGGCGGTGGGGTTAACACCTGGAGTCTGTGCCACAGAGACGAGGCAACCAGATTGTTGGTGACAAGAACTCTTCCCCTGTAGGACAGCTGGGGTAGCAGCCATCTCCATTTGGCTAATTTTGCTTGCACCTTTCCCAGCAATCCCTCCCAGTTCTGTGCCACCATGTCCTCAGACTCCAACCAAACTCCCAGGACCTTTAAACCCTTGTTTCCCCAGCTGAGGTTACCAGGAAGGCTGGGCCTATTTTCTACACTCCACTGACCTACCAAGACTGCCTCACTCTTCTCCCAATTAACTTTAGCTGAAGCAGCCTTCCTATACAAAGCTAAACTGTCCTGTAGCTCCTGGATATCTCGCTGACCCTGGACAAAAACACTGACATCATCAGCATAAGCTGATACAACCACCGGGGGGGCCTGAGCTGACTCTGGCAGACACAGGCCCGTCAACCTGTTTCTAAGTCTGCACAAAAGGGGCTTGATGGCAATACTGTATAATAGGCCTGAGATAGGACAGCCCTGCCTGATCCCCCTTTTAACTGGTACAGGTCTGCTCAGCCCTCCCCCCACCTTCACAACACAACATGCATCACTGTACAAACACTTCACCCAGGACAAAAAATGCTCCCCAACACCAAAAGCCTGCAATGTGGCAGCCAGAAAAGTGTGATCCACACGATCAAACGCCTTCTCCTGGTCAATAGAAATAATACCAACATTTATATTATACAGTTTGCAAACATCAAAAGTGTCTCTCATCAAAAACAAATTGTCCACGATTGATCTGCCAGGGATGCAATATGTCTGATCACTACCAATAAGAAGTTCGATAAAACACTTCAGTCTGTTAGCTAAAACCTTTGACAGTATCTTATAGTCCGTACATAAGAGAGCCACAGGTCTCCAATTCTTCAGCAGGGTTAAATCTCCTTTCTTAGGCAACAGTGAAATCACTGCACGCCTACAGGAAGCTGGAAGAGTCCCTTTCCCAAAGGACTCCATCAATACGTCCAACAAGTCCTGTCCTAAAATACTCCAAAAATGTTTAAAAAAGTCTGCAGGTAAACCGTCTATGCCCGGAGCCTTGCCGGAGGCCATCTGTGTCACCGCAGAGGTCAGTTCCTCCAGCGTAATGTCAGAGCCCAGGGTGTCACTTTCGGCTGGACCCAGCTGTGGAAGACCCTGAAGAAGTTCATCAGCAGCTTCTACGTCACAACCTTCGGCTTTGAACAGGTCCGTGTAGAAGGACACTGCATGCCTCCTCATCTCAGCAGGTTCAGAGGTTACCTGTCCATCGGGGAGACGCAGACATACCATCTGCTTCCTTTGGCCCACAGACCTCTCCAGGTTGAAAAAAAAGGTGGTTGGTGCATCAATGTCTCTCATGGAAGTAAAACGGGCCCTGATCAGAGCTCCCTTGGCTTTCTCCTGAAGAAAACAGTTAAGCTGTTGTTGTTTTAAGAGGGACTGTTCTATATTTTGAGCAGACACACTCTCTAACTCTCTGATCTCCCTCTCTAACTGCTCTATAGCTCTCCTAATGTTGGCAGTGGAGTAGGCTGTATACTGTTGGCAGAACACTCTAATCTGAGCCTTTCCTACCTCCCACCACTGACTCAGGGAGGGAAAAGACTCTTTCTTTGATTTCCAGTTGATCAAAAAAAAATTAAAATTCTCACAGAAAATCAAATCTTGTAAAATTTTAACATTAAACTGCCAGAACGATCTAGGTTTCTCTGTGTTGGATAAAACCAAATCTAAAGAAACTAGCTGATGATCTGTAAAACCAACAGGTTGGATGTGACAGTTCACTGCACGAGTAATAAAAGAAGCAGACATGTAAAATCTGTCTAGCCTGGCTGCACTGACGCCCCCACCTGCCCCACAGCCCCGGTCTTCACCTGTCCTGCTACATCATCTCCCACCAGTTTACCTGTTTCCACCTGTTTTCCTCTCACACTCACCATTTCCTCTCTCACGATATTCATCCCTACTTCATCCGCAGCCCCCGGGGCCACGGCGGGCGCAGCAGCAGCCCCCGCGACACCGGGTTCCGCGGCCGCGGACCCAGCTGCCCCAGGCTCGGCTGCTCCAGCGACCCCGGGCTCGGCGGCCCTAGCGGCCCCGGGCTCGGCGGCCCCAGCGGCCCCGGGCTCGGCCTCCCCAGCGGCGCCGGGCCCGGCTGCCCCGGCAACCCCGGGCTCGGCGGCCCCATCGGCCCCGGGCTCGGCGGCCCTAGCGGCCCCGGCTGCCCCAGCGACCCCGGGCTCGGCCTCCCCAGCGGCCCCGGGCCCGGCTGTCCCGGGCCCAGCTGCCCCGGGCTCAGCCGCACCCGGCGGAGCGGCGTGCCGTCTCTGTGGACATGCAACACGTTTATGACCCGACTCCCCGCACTCAAAACACTTTACGTTCTCTGAGCTCGCATAAACCATATAAAAACCCTCTTCATGCCTCACCCGGAAGGACACATCTAGTGTCTGAGTGGGACAATTCAGAAACATGAAAACCTGTCTCCGCAGAGATTGGACATGTTTTAACTTTTCATCCTTACACCCCAGAGCAACACTGCGGAAATTACTGGCAAACTTACCGAAACGCTTCAGCTCCCGTTCCAGCGCCTCATTCGGGATGAACGGAGGAACGCCAGACACAGTGATCCGCGTGGACGGTGTCGCCAGCGGTGAAACTTGAATAAATTCCTCGTTTAACATTAATCCGCTCTCGATAAGTTCCGTCACATATTTCTGGTCTTTCAAAAAGACCACGACCGCTTTGTTCATGCGGGAAGCATAGGAGATGTTTACATGACCCACCTGATCCCCCACAGCCAGCAACACCTGCTCCACTGTGCTTGCGGCCTGAGCCACCAACCGCACTCCGTGTCTCACAGACACCGGCGGCGCCCCGAAGGACGCCATCCCCGCCTCGAGGCACGGAAAAACACTAACGAAAAAGTATTAAACGTACTCGCAAAGAGTACAAATATCCCTACGAAAGATCATACAGTTAAAGAAACGATAGAAACAGAAACAAACGAAACAAAAGTGAAAATCCCTCTTCCCTCTTCCCTCTTCAAACACACCTCCACCACAGAAGAAGAACAAGAAGAAGAACAAGAAGAAGAACAAGAAGAAGAACAAGAAGAACAAGAAGAACAAGAAGAACAAGAAGAACATCAGACATCATGGCCTCCGCAGCTCCGGAGGATTTACCGGAGAACCGGGAGGGTTTAGCAGCCTCAGGAGACACCGGGACACCGGGGGAAGACACACAGACACCGGGCGGAGACATCGGAATGGCTGGATCCCGGACAACAACCTTCGTTCAGGTGAGTTAGCACCGGGAGCTAACAAGAGCTAATGGGAGCTAACCGGAGCTAACCGGAGCTGATGCGAGCTAGCTGCTTCTGCCAGTGGTAAAAACAGTATAAAAACAGTATTAATATAGTATTAAAAACTGTATTCAAACTGTGTTTAAAACGGTATGAAAACAGTATCAATATAGTATAAATACAGTATTAAAACTGTTTTAAACAGTATAAAAGCCTGCATATAAAACAGTGTTTCAGCACAGGCTGTACAACAAAGGTGATTCAATATACACGCTGGTCCAAGTTACTGGGAGATATTAGTAGATGACAAGTTAGAGCAGGCGCTGTGGGAATTGTAGTCTTTTATAGTGTGTTGACTACAGACGTCACAATTAGGTGGCCTTTCTTATGAAAACAAAAATACTGGCTCTAACACGTATATAACCTAAGATTCTCGTAGACTGGAATCTTAAGTTCTTGAGTAAATGTACTTAGTTACTTCTCACCTGTGCTATGAACCTACGTAGTAGCTGTACATTTGTTTTGTTGTGTCTGTCGGTTGTATTGAGTTGTCTTGATTGATCATGAAAGTGTTCTCAAAGCTGGTAAAGGTGCAGCTAGTTTGAATGACTTTGTATACTGCAGGGTAGCTTGTGAATTTACTCCAGGTGGAACTAAAGTCTGATTTAACACTTGATTATATTTCACATCACACATCCACATCTGTAAAGTAACCTTGAACCTAATATTTAAAAGAAAAGGTTTAAAAAAGGTATAAACAACATGTATAGCCTCAATGTCCTGAAATAGCTGAGTAAGTTAATAGTGGAATGGTTTGTGCAGCTGAAAGTAGGCTGAAGGAGTTAGATATTAAATGTAAGTAGTAGTGAATGCATTTTACATCTCTTACAGCAGAGTCACCCACAATCAGAGTTTCAGGCCTAGTCGTTAGCTTTCCCTCTAGCCTTTTACTTTTGGAGTAGCTATTGGTCCTTACCCTGCTGTGTGAAGAGGACAGGTTATCCAGCTCATCAGAAAGAGATCTCCGGTTCTGTGTCAGTGGAGCGTATCTGTTCTGGATTGGCACACTTGGTGGTTTAGGAGGATTGTTTGTAGTTCTCCCTTTAGCAGCTGTCCACGGCTGCTTCCTAGTATGAATAGGGGTTGAAGAGGCGCTCTTCCTGGGTGATAACAACGCAGGCCAGCCGGTCGCATTACAGATTTCAGAGCGCTGGGCTCTGTCTGTTATTCGTTCTCCCAAATCCCATGGAAATGATTTACTCTTCGGCCTTGCACCCAGAGAGTTCGAGGGAGGACTACCACTTGTAGATTTATTACCCGGTACACAGCCCTGCTGTTCCTTGGAATCCTTGTAGCTGCTAGCTAGCTGTAAGTTAGCATGCCCTTTTCCATTCTTTTGCACTGGTAAAGTGGTGTCATTCCAACCTAGTCCATTCACTTCCACGTTAGCTTCCAACCGTTGCATTTTCATTTCCAACACTGCCATCTTCTTCTTGATTATTTCAGAGACACAGCCGGAGAAGGAGCTCTGAGAGCAGCATGGAGGAGAACAAAGAGACCCCTGGAGCTCAGGTCAGTGTGCACTTCATCACAATATATTCCTATCACTGTTATCCCCAAATGAAAGATCACAACCTGTTTATAAAATACAATATGAATGCCCAATATGGTTAGATATAGGTTAGAACGTTGTTGTATACGATACGATAAAACTTTAATGGTCAGATCAAGTCTGAAATGTGACTTGCATCACAGCAGCTCCATGTGTAACATCAACATAAACAAATATCAAGACACAATAAATGAACAACAAACAACAAACATTTAACATAACAGCAGGATCAGTGAGAGACAACCTGCTCAAAGAGCCTTCAGCGTGCATTTGATCTGGATTCAGCTCTGTATTTACTGAGAGGACTGACTGGAGCACAAAGGATGCTTCAGTCTGACTTTATTGAATCTCCATTAGATGGTAGCAGTTCATATTCTCTGTTCAGGGGCCTCATTTATAAAACTTTGCGTAGGATTCACGTGGGAAGGTGGCGTATGTAGGACAAAGCAAGTACATACGCACACAAATATTCCGATTTATAAAACACTGCGCACGCACGTCCTACGCCGGGACAATCACAATCAACTCGAAATGCGGCGCAGCTTCTGCGGGCTTCACGTAACGCCCATATTTGCCTATAAATAGTCAAAGAAACTCCCGTATTAATATTCATTCAGACTGACTGCAAAAAGAAGATCGCAGGAAATGAGGACAGAACATCTAAAAAATACTTTTCACACCGAGTCAGATTTTGGTTCTTTTGGGGAGGTGGAGACAAATCATATTGTTTGGTGGATGCAGTTTGAACCAGAGTAGCAGCATGGAGGTCGGATCCTCACCAAAATAAATAAATAAGTGGTCCGAAAAAAGTGAATGACCAAAAAAATATACACATAACCTTCCTCAGGCAGTGTGTCGATGGGTGTTTCTCAATGTCAAGGAAGGATCCTTCAGAGCCACTATTTCAAGGATGCTATGTCATCGAATCCCGCCGAAGGACTCCAATGTCCAGGATCCTTGGAATTGCAATTCCATTGCAAGTTGCAGTTGTAATGGAAAATATATTTAAAAAAAAATATATTTTTCTGCAAGTGAACATTTCATCACTAAGTTCATTTCTTTTCTACAAGCTACAAAACTTTTTTTTCTTCTGTGACTTCAAATGTGGTTCACAGATACGTGGATATTTTTATAAAAGTGTAAATGTATGCACACAAGCTCAGATATCTTTTCTGCAAGTGCTCACATCAGGTTTTACATGCTCTCGCATTTTGCACCATATCTACCTTCATAGTTTATCCTCCAGAACTTTTTCAAGGCTGCAAACAGGAGAACGTTTTATGTTAGTTTAGTGGTTCAGTCCTGGAGAGATGATCATTTTACAAAATACAGTTACTCAAGTACATAAGCAGATTGTGACATGGGATTTGAGCAATGTTCTTCACCTGTGCAAAATAGTCATGGTCCAGTGGAGCAACAGCAAGTGCGGACACCTCGTTCACAAGGGTGGTGGATGAGGTGGTGGCCGCCATGCTGCTCCACTCTCACTTTCCCCACCACCTTCATGCGCAGTAGGTGGCTGGTTGTCCTCCTCCAGGGCGGCATCTTCTGGAGGTTGGTCGTCCCCAACCCCGACACATATATTGTGTACAATTGCACAGGCTGTCACAACCTGTGCACAAGGCAGAGCAGAAAAAGGACAAAACAAAGTGTGAGGCATAGTATTTTATGTGACTATGCAATTGTTAGGCATTAAGACAGTCTTAGTATAGCAGGATAAGGATATTAGGATTTCAATTAACTAATTTGCTACAGAAACATTAGAATGATTCATTATCTTGAGGACAAACTCATGATGTACTTCAAGTGCTTCTAAGAAGATGCACCTGAAGCGGGTTTTTATCACCCCAAAGGCCCGCTCAATGATTGAGCGACCCCTGGAGTGATGGTAATTAAACCGTTGTTCTGCCATGCCTCTCACTGGCCTCTTATATGGTGTGATAAGGGCCAAGGGTACCTGTAGACATGGGTAGCCACCATCAGCTAGGATGAAATACCCTGGTGGAGGGTAAGTACCCCTGGCGTAGATGGAGCTGTTCTTAACCTGTTACGCACCATCCGCCCGGTACCGGGCGGATAAACGCGTCATTTGCAGGAAACAACGTCTAAGGAATCTTAATATTTAATAAAACTATGAATGTTTTATATCCATGTAACGGGAAGAAACTCAGCTAACTGATCTTTTTAAAAAAAATTCTCCAAAAAAAACCCCACAATGCTAGCACTCAGCCTCTGAATTAACCACGAGCAAAAAATGTAACCTAAAACGGCACTTAAACTCACAATAACTCCCTTATTACTTATCCTAGATGCACAGCCAACCACTCGTTTTTGGTGTCCTGGAGACACTGAATCTAGGGGTGCCCACCTCAACACTCAGTGATAAACATTTGCGACGCTATAAACGAAAGCGTACATCATAACATGTGGAGCTAAGTAGCTAGAAACGCTAACATGGCTTACCTTGGTCAAAACTGGTCTTCAATGGCATTAAAACGATAAAAACGATGCTGCAGTTAATCCATAGGTTCATCCAATGTATCTGTGCCCTCTTTGAAATTATTTCTGATAATCCATAAGCAATAAAACTGCTTTTCGTTTCCAAATGCCAGAGCTAGAAATCCTTCACTCTGCTGCACATTTACATGCGCGCAGCCCCCACCTTTTCTCTTCACAATGTGTGTGTGTGGGAGCCTCCCCCTTCGATTCTATTGGCTCTAACGGTCAGAAAGAGGTGTCAACCATCAAAATCGAGCAAGGGGGGCCAGAGATATGAAAAAAAAAACATTTTCACCCAAATCACCTCAAAGGTGGGGTGGTTTTGGCTAAACCTCTCTAAAAAGGTCAAATGTCACTTGTTTTGCATCAATCTTGATACAGGGTACTTATTATATGTTGTACTTTGGATTCCTAAAGCTTTTAGTCTACTAACCCATCAGCCAAGGGTAGTTTTCACTATCTGTAACACTATAATTTACAGTTTTTTACTATGTAAAATCTGAATTTTCTTTAAAATAAAAAACATTTATATTGATTCTGACACTTCTACATCCAACTCACAGATGTAACCTTGCTTTGATAAAAGAAATTATTCATATAACCCTTTTAGAAGTGAAGTTGTAGTCATTTGTTTTGGGCATGTCATTTTCGAGCCTGAAACATGAAAAACAGGCTTGGTGCTTAACAGGTTAAGGATCCGTGCATCAAGCAAGGATCCTGGGTAACCCACACAAATGTCCACAAAGTGTCCCTGATGGTCACAGACGCCCTGCAACACAACTGGATGTGGCAGCTGTCAATTACCCCAGCTGCCTTGCGAAAGGCTTGGTGGTGAGCCAACCGGGCAAAACCATCACCAACCACCTCCACGTGCGGGAGACGGACAAACTGGGGCAACAAGGCCACCACCTCATCCACCATCCTGTGGACGGACGGCAGATACACATCGAAGACACGGGAGACTACTCTGTAAGCGGAGCCACTGGCAACCCAAAACAGAAACACCAGGGTCTCCAGAGTTGGCCCCCATCCGTGTTGCCTCTCCGTCTTCAGCGCCACTAGGAGCTGCTGGGTGGCCTCCCTGCCCAGCCGAAAGTCAGGGCGGGGGTCCTCGTCTGCAAAATCTCTCTGAAGGACTGGCACAGTGGCATTAATAATGCAGTAATGATGGGCCTGCACAACATAAAGAATAGAGGGCAGTTTCAGTTTACTTGACATTTGTTTATTGTTAACCTGTTAAGCCCTGAGCCTGTTTTTCAGATTTCTTCACTTCTAAAAGGGGAAAATTAATAATCTTTTTTCTTAAAGCAATGATAAACCTGTGAGTCGGATGTAGAAAAGTCAGAATCAATATAGATGTTTTTATTTTAAAGTAAATTCAGATTGAACATAGTAAAAAAATGTAAATTATAGTGTCCGTCCAAAAAAAAAAAACATTACTTATAGTGAAAACCACCCTTGAATGATGGGATAGTAGACTAAAAGCTTTAGGAATCCAAACTATAACATATAATAAGTACCCTGTATCAAGATTGATGCAAAACAAGTGAAATCTGACCCTTTTAGAGAGGTTTAGAAAAGAAACCCACCTCTGGGGTCATTTGGGTGTATTTGCCATATCTCTGGAACCCATTGGTCGATTTTGATGATTGACACCTCTTTTTAACCATTAAAGCCAATAGAATCGAGAGGGGGTTCCTAAATCCATCTAAACATTTCCATTGGTGAATGAGTGATGCGCAGCCAGCATGCCCAAAATCGGAAGCTGGGTTACGCTCTCATACACTCTATATGAAAACTCCGGTTATTGACATAAATATGATGATGGATTATCAGTAATAATTTCAAAGTGACACAGAAACATTGGATTAACCTTCAGCAGCGGTTATATGCATTGTAATGCCATTGAACACAACTTTTGATCAGAAAACAGCAAAGGTAAGACGTATTTGCCGTTTTGGCCACGTAAAGGGAAGTTGTGTGTTGGACTTCGCTGCCGTGAGTTCTGATCGCACAGTGATGATACTTATACCATTGGAATCTGTGGAATCTCAGCTTTCATATGATGATGATCTAGTTTGTGCAGATCCGATGAAGTATAAAATATTTCTACCGTGAGTTATGTGCTAAGTGAGTTAGCACTCTTTCTCTTAGTGCTAATTCAGAGACTCGGTGTTAGACTTGTGTTTTGTTTCTGTAAAAATGTTTCATATCGTCAGTTAGATGAGTTTCTTCTCGTTAAGTGGGTATGACACATTCATAGTTTCTTAAATGTTATGAAGCCCTCAGACGCTGTTGCGGCCCAGGCTTAACAGGTTAAGGTTTTGGTGTGTTTACATTATTAAAAAAACTATTTTAATGTGATTACACATTTTCTCCATATCGATAAGTGTTAGAACGACTACAAACATGCACAAACTATATATGTGACCTGCTCTATCGAAAATCAGTCGCATTGACCCGAAGACACATTTTGAGTTGTATACACTGTTGGAAAGAGGAGATTCCTAGCTTTCTAATGATATCATGATTGTTTTTGTACTCCAAATATTAAGCAAAATATGTCACATTATATAATGACTGTTACAGTCATCATTTTGAGAAAAAGGCCTTCAAAGTTTCCTCTTCTCTGGAATCCATCGATCTGATTGATTATTAGCGGAGCAAATGATCAAAGTAGTACGGAGGGAAAATATTTTAGTTTGGATTACTGGTCCGGGGGAAGCTCGCGAGTGTGTGTGTGTTTGTGTATTTTTGCGTTTGTTTCCCGGGGAAAACACTCACGAGAAACACCGGCTGTTGTTATGCCTGCTGTGACGTCAAGTTACTCCATTCTCCGCTTCTAATTATGCCGTTACAAGCTTCAAAGTTGTATTTATCATCTGTATTTGCCGAAACAAGTTAAATATTCTGAAAGCCAAGACTTTGTTTATTTGAAATCAGATGAAAAAAAACTGTAACGGACCCTGCTGTGTTATCTATGATTACTATACGCCTTACATTCATAATGTCAGCCGGAGAGAGGGGGAGTGGCGCTGCGGAAGAGCAGAGCGTGAGTGAGAGCTGTCATCTTCCCTTTACAAGCTTAAAAAATGTATTTATCGTGTGATTTTGGAAATAAAAGTTTCATATGCTGAAAGCCAATACTTTGTTTATTTAAAATCAAACAAAACCCCCGAACCCCGAAAAACTAGTTTTTTACACAAATCCACGTTTATTTTGAAATGAGCCGTAGTGACTTCCGACTGATTTCGATAGAGCGGGTCACATATGCAAAACTGACACTGGAGAAAAGTGTTGCTTGCTTATTGTGCGGGAAGCATAAAATAGAAAGGGGTGTCTATCATCATGACAACTCACAAACTAACTATGGAGTAATTATGGATGCTTCATTTATTTGATTCACATTAGAGAATAAAACTCGTACGGAAGGCAAGCGTCAATACTTATTTAACCCATTCTCCCAACATTGAATAAAACAGTACATTATTTCTCCTACCCGAGCACGTCGTCCTCCACAAAGGCGCCAGCAGAACATCCTCCTCCTCCAAGCTGACAGACGCCGCCGATACTCCCGCTCGATCTTTTCCTCCTTCTCAACAAATCAATCAATCAATCAATGTTTATTTATATAGCCCAATATCACAAATGTTACATTTGTCTCAGTGGACTTCACAGTTTGTACAGAATATCAGTATGACAATACAACACCCTCTGTCCGTAGACCCTCACATTGTACAAGGAAAAACTTCCAGAGAAAAACCCACAGTTTAAAGGGGAACATGGGAGAAACCTCAGGGAGAGCAACAGAGGAGGGATCCCTCTCCCAGGACGGACAGACGTGCAATAGATGCCGTGTGGAAATTGAAAAGATGATACATTTGCAACATAGGTAGAGCAAATGCATGGATACAAGATAACATCACAAACGTGTCCATCTCCGCAAATCAGTTTTGAGTCTTCAAACAAATAGCGCTCAATGTAAGGTGGGGCCTTGCATATGACGCACACCTGCTAGCCTGTTCCATTCTTCGTTTACCGATGCTAGGAAGGATTCTTGCCTAGCCTCTGAAGGACCTGACTCGGAAGGACATGTCCTACCAAGGAAGCGTCCTTGACTTTGAGAAACACCCAGTGTGTTTGTACCGGGGACAGGAGACCCCCCCCCTCGATAAGAAACTGTAAGAAATGATCAGGGAATCCCTCCGGAGTGGAGTCATGACGACTGGATTGAATTACTGAATTCATTCCAGCTGTCGATCAGCTGTCGATCAGCTGTCGATCAGCTGTGCGCAGCGTCTCCACTGCAGCCTGTGCATCTCAACCGCCCCACAGCAACTCTATCCACCAGTTAAATGAAATAAAACAAATGTGTTGTTATATCAGCTGTACAATTTACCAAATATATGGTGTTCTTAGTTTCCATACCTCCTGTGTTTTATGAGAGACTTATCAAGTCTTGGCAAACGGCATAAAACACGATTAAACGTGATAGTATAATCCATGCTCGTATCTATACAACCTATAGAAAAGCAAAACGGCGTCAGTTTAAAGTAACTCTGTCCTCCTGCTTACCGCATCATTTATGAGAATACATTTCATTAAGACAACATATTCCAGTTGGTTTTCAATAACATATCCGTATTTATTTATTTGTTCAAGTTATGTTTTTGTGTGCACTGAGGAGTCTCAAACAGGCGTTTGTTTAATCATTTTAAGATTGGCTTTTATACATTTTTGCAAATGAATTCTTGATGTTTGATAAATGAGAGGTAACATTTTATTTATGGTTTTATTTTCACATAGTTCTTTCCATTCTTCCTTCTGCCAACGGTGTCGCAGTTTCTTGTCTCTCCTGTTGTTGTGCGTACGCATGGGTCAGAGTGTCCGTGGAGGACCACACATCCTCCCGCCAAGTTTGTTTTTTATAAATCGCAAAGATTGCTTAGAAATCTTTTGAGCATACAGTAGTTTATAGATGAGGCCCCAGGGCACTAACACACATACATCATGCGCCTTGGTGACCGGACATCTCCTTCATAAAACTAATAATAGGGGGAATAATTGGGCAGTTCTGTGTGTGTGTGTGTGTGTGTGTGTGTGTGTGTGTGTGTGTGTGTGTGTGTGTGTGTGTGTGTGTGTGTGTGTGTGTGTGTGTGTGTGTGTGTGTGTGTGTGTGTGTGTGTGTGTGTGTGTGTGTGTGTGTGTGTGTGTGTGTGTGTGTGTGTGTGTGTGTGTGTGTGTGTGTGTGTGTGTGTGTGTGTGTGTGTGTGTGTGTGTGTGTGTGTGTGTGTGTGTGTGTGTGTGTGTGTGTGTGTTTCAAACGTAGCAGCCTGCGGTTGCTCTTTAGCTGTTCTAATGAAGGTAAACACAGTGAAGTAAACAGTAAAAGGCACAGCTCTTTGCAGCTGGTGCTGCTCTTCTCAGATTCTGCTGAGTTACACGTTACTGCCTCCTGGTGCTGCAGAGATTTCATGAAGTGAAGGAGGTTTTCCTTCTATAAAACAGCTGTGGGCAGCAGATACTGTGAGAGTCACAGACATGAATTCATAGATTAGGGCCTACTGGTTCACAGACTCTCCTGTTTTGCCGATCTGGTGCTTAAACAAATAGCTATACACCCCTGGCCGAAATTTTGCTAAAAGAATTTGAAATATATCTCTAATGTAGCCTATGCACTGCCATTTCCCCACATAGACATAACATTCTGCAATGAAACGTCTGTCTCCTGTGCGTTCCACTTCCTACTTGGCGCACCGGTTACTTTCTCATTTTTTTTTTTTCATTGCCCTTTAGGGACTAAGTACAATACCGAAACAAATATTTAAAGTTGAGTCTTTTATCAAAGTTAGTCAAGCAAGTCTCAAGTAAAGAAATATGCGACTCGAGTCAAGTCACGTGACTCGAGTCAAGTCACGTGACTCGAGTCAAGTCACGTGACTCGAGTCCCCCACCTCTGGTATATACTGTTGTTAGAATGTTGCTGTATTACTGTATCTAATATAATACAAATATAATAAACACAAACAGTTAATATAAGTAGCATTTTGTTAACTCAAGGTTTATATTAAGTGAGTTTTTATTGTGTTAACTGTATATGTATTTATGATTTTTAGATTTACTTTCTCTCTTTCTTTGTCCGTCTGTTCTAGAAACCGAAAGGAAGAGAGAGACGTCACAGCTGTCAGCAATGGGACGAATCCTTTACTAGATCTGGAGATTTAAAGAGCCACTTGAGTATTCATACTGGAGAAAAACTGTACAGCTGTGAAGAGTGTGGGAAAACCTTCACTACATCAGGTGCCCTCAAATCACATCATCGTATTCACACTGGAGAGAAACCGTACAGCTGTGAAGAGTGTGGGCAAACTTTCACTAGATCAGATCATCTCAAAAGACATCAACGTGTTCACACGGGAGAAAAACCGTACAGCTGTGAAGAGTGTGGGAAAACATTCAGGACATCAGGTCAACTCAAAACACATCAACGTGTTCACACGGGAGAAAAAACGTACAGCTGTGAAGAGTGTGGGAAAACATTCACGACATCAGGTCAACTCAAAACACATCACCGTATTCATACTGGAGAAAAACCGTACTGGTGTGAAGAGTGTGGGACAACGTTCACTAGATCAGGTTCTCTCAAATCACATCAACGTATTCATACTGGAGAAAAACCGTACTGGTGTGAAGAGTGTGGGACAACGTTCACGACATCAGGTTCTCTCAAATCACATCAACGTATTCATACTGGAGAAAAACCGTACTGGTGTGAAGAGTGTGGGAAAACTTTCACTAGATCAGGTCTTCTCAAATCACATCAACGTATTCATACTGGAGAAAAACCGTACTGGTGTGAAGAGTGTGGGAAAACTTTCACTAGATCAGGTCATCTCAAAAGACATCATCGTGTTCATACTGGAGAAAAACCGTACTGGTGTGAAGAGTGTGGGAAAACATTCACTAAATCAGGTGCTCTCAAATCACATCTTCGTGTTCACATGGGAGAAAAACCATAGTGGTCTTAAGAGTGTGGGAACACGTTTTCTCACAATATTCACCTTAAAGTCCACGAGCGAATCCACACCGCATAGTTTTGAACAACTATGAGAGCCAAGCTAGCTGTTTCCTCCTCCTGATGTCCTGAGAGCTGTAGTTATATTTTAAGAGTCTTTCTGAATTGAAGTCTGACTAACAGACTTCAATTCACAGTCAGTCTTGTTTGATGTCCCTGGACAAGCCCTGAGGTCCTCCTCAGCTTTTTAAATATCCCTAAAATCCCCCTAAATAAAATGGGTGAGGCTTTTCTCCACTACACTCCCAAACTGTGGAACACCAGGAAATATCAGAGAGGCTCAGTGGACATTTTTAAAGCCTTCTAAAGAAACATCTCTTTAGATTAGCTTTTTATTAGCAACCCCCCACTTTAAATGGTCTTTTAGTCTTTATTATTTACCTACTTTTATATTGTTTCATTGATGATATAGGAAGGGTTTTATCTTATATTAGTTATTTAACCGTTTCAATAACAACATTTATTTTTACGTTTTATTTTACATTTTAATTATTTAACCTTAATTAGAATTACGACTTTTTTTATTACTATTCATTTGTATTTGTATTTCTGATGTACCTATATGTTCACTTTTTTTTATAGGGTTTTATATTGTTGAATCTATTCACTTGTCTTGTGTCTTATCTTTCTGAGAGAAATCATAATTTAGTTTTCATAATCCTTCTCCTCTGGGCTGCATGTGTGACGTGTGCAGCATGTGTAGTGTGGTGTGTAAGGTGTACCCCTTGTTTAGGAGGGAACGTAACACTGTATTTACATTTTTATTATCATATCTTTTACCTCCTTGTGTATCTTAACCTGTTAAAATGTTATATTTAGCTGCATGTATCTGTAAAGGTCTTAACATCTGAGGGGACTTTCTTGTTGTTTATTGAACTATGAAGAAATATTTTACTATGCCGTGTTTCAACCATGGTTTTCTTATAGCCTTGTTATTCCATATATAAAATATTATCTATCCAGGGTTAAACTGCTAGCCTCGTTAAGCTGCAATAATTACATTATTATTAATAATAATAATACTTAAATTAATAATAATATATAAACATGGGACAGATTTTAAACATTGGGAAAAATGTTTTTGTTTGTAATAAAAGGCATAAAACACAGCAAGTAAAAGATAGGATAAAACACCAATGAGAAACAGCTACAAACTCACCTCCTCCTCCGACGCCCCAAAAGCCTGTCGGAAAAGGTGAGTCTTTAGCTGCCCCTTAAAAACCTCCACTGAGACAGAGGCTCTCAGTTTCTGGGGGAGTTCATTCCATAGGGGCCACCGCCTCAAAGGCACGGTCCCCCTTAGTTTTTAGCCTGGTTCGGGGACCCTTAAGAGTCCTTGCTCGGAGGACCTCAGGGCCCGGGTTGTGCTATGAGGGTGGATAAGGTCGTTAATGTAGGTGGGGGCTTGGCCATGGACAGCTCTATATGTGTAAACCAATACCTTACATTGGGTTCTGAGATGGACAGGGAGCCAGTGCAGGGCAGAAAGGATCGGAGTGATGTGGCAGGTTTTTTTGGACCGAATGAGTAACCTGGCTGCAGCATTTTGGACCTGTTGTAGCCGGTTTATTGATGTTTTGTTGAGGCAGGAGAACAGAGCATTACATTAATCAAGCCGGGATGAAATAAAGGCATGGATAGCCATCTCCAGTTCTGCATTGGATAGAAAGCCCCTGAGCTTGGCAATGTTCCTGAGGTGGAACAAACAGGTACGGGTCAGGAGTTTGATGTGTTTGTCTAGTAGCATAGACTGATCGAAGGTCACACCAAGGTTTTTTATGTTTGCCCTAACGTTACCACTAAATGAACCCAGGTGGCTTCCCAGCTAGCGGGGAACGTTCTCACAACGTTGGCGAACGTTACCTACAGGTTCTAATAAGGTTTTAAAGAAACGTTTTAATCTGATGTTCAAAGAACCTTTTTAGGATGTTTATTTTTTCAAATATACATATGAATACAATGAATGGTAACATTCTGAGAATGTTACCATTCATTGTACTAGGAATGGTTTCATCGAGACGTTTTATTTTGGTTCTAGAATGTACTTCTGAAAGGTAGATTAACGTTCTCTAAAAACATTCTTAAAATGTTTGGTGATAACATTGTTCGAACATTATACCCCAAGTGTTTTTGTTTTTTATGCACATATCTCTATTGTCATATGGATCGAATAACACTTAGAAACCCAAAGACAGACATAGAGAAGAACGGACCGACTATCACTGCCCGTCCCTGAAACCCCTGTTAGTGTTTGTATGTGTTTGTTTCTACTGTGTATGTCTCCCCCCCCCCATACATACAATACATGGAATTTGTGTGTGTCTGTGTTCCAAGTGAATCTGCGGCCCCCTGGTGGCCAGTTCATAAATGATGTGGCCCCCACCACCATCCAAGTTGCCCATCCCTGCACTAGATATACACAGTAGCCTATGAGCAGTATGAACAGTATTAACAGTGTGTATGAATATGCTAAGATATATAAAGTCTGACAACGGTAAGCAGTGCAAGTATTGTATAAAAATATATAGATATTAATTTCATGATGATAAACACTGTGGAACAATGATGAAAAATGTGAATGGAAGTGGCGACGTAAAACTGACACAAAACAACAACACACTTTTGCCGAGCCAATGGAGAGTTTCATCACCAGCACGGGGTAAAAACCACCAATGAGCGCTCAGCTCGATATACCAGCGAGTCGTTTCCCATCAAGCATTTCGCTTCCGCAGCCCGTGGAGAGAAACTGCTCCGCCTCGCTCTCAAGTCTGCGAGCGTCTTTGTCCCGCGAGAATTCAACGTCTCATGTAGTCGAGCCTCCAGAGCAAGGCGGACATAATTACTAACCATCATGCAACGCACTAGCAAGACGTTGATCGCAATTGCGCAGGTCTGCGCAGGTCTCGCTTGTCTCAAACAAGCCTAGTTACTAACCATCATGCAACGCACTAGCAAGACGGCGGTCGCAATTGTGCAGGTCTGCGTCGGTCTCGCTCATCTGAAACAAGCCTAATGTCCAAGCGTTTCCTGTTTACGGTCGTTTGATTCTCTGTTTTGAGAATAATAAAAAAAGATAATAAAAATGATAAAATAATAAAATATAATAAAATAAAAATTATGAAATAAAAATTCTAATAAGACAATAATAATAATAACAATAATAATAATACAATAAATAAAATAACAATATATAATTCAATCACAATAACTAATTTGAAAAAATATATATAAATAAATGTGGATATCTTTTTACTGAAATGTCTCCTTAACACACGGCCCGTTTATTCAGAGTATTAATGAGTGTTAAGCATATTTGTATAAGAACAAAGTCATGTTTCAGTTCATGTGTATGACATCATCAGAATGTGCCTGAGTGAAAGAAACGTGGTGATGCTAATGAGCATGCGCAGATTCAATAAACGGTCCGTACTCCAGGCCAAACTCTGAGCGATGTGGTCGTGTGTTTTTTCTGTCCGTAGCATACTTACAAACTACTTTGGTTGACTGCAAACGTGGAGACTTCTGCTGAATATAATGTCTCACGCAACAGGTTATGGGCCCAGTCAAGGAGGCGAAAGGTGGTTTAAGTTGTTATTCGACGGTGACGAGAAAAACTTTGAGTTATGGGAGACGAGGTTTTTGGCGCACATGGAACTGCGCGGCCTCAGTGAAGTTATCCTGGAAGAGCCAGCGATAGACTACAACGACGAACAAGCACTTGAAGAAGACGCAACAAAGAATGCAGAAGCATATGCTGAATTAGTGCAGTGTCTAGATAATAAGAGTTTATCACTCATAATGAGAGACGCAAAACGAGATGGAAGAAAAGCGTTGGCAATACTCCGAGAGCACTACGCAGGAAAGGACAAACCACGAGTCGTGAGCCTGTACTGTGAACTCTCTTCTCTCCACAAAGCAAGCAACGAGACTGTTACTGATTATATTATTAGAGCGGAGACTATATTCACGTCTTTGAGAAGGGCCGAAGAAAATATCAGTGACGGGTTGCAGATTGCCATGGTAGTGAAGGGGTTACCGGACTCATTCAACCCGTTTGTCGTGCACGTCACTCAAACCAACGACCGTCTAACGTTCGGTGAGTTCAAAGCTAAACTGCGGAGCTATGAGAGCACTGACAAATATAGGACGAGTGACATGAATGCGGACGAGGACGGCGTTATGAGGACTAGCGGGGCAAGGACACGAGGACGTGGAAGAGGGAAGAAGATGGACTTAGTCGACACTGAATGCTACACATGCGGAAAGATGGGGCATATGGCTAGGACATGCCCTAACGAGATCCAAGCGAGGCGAGAAGAGCGACGGTGGGACACGCCACACCGAGGAAGGGGGAGAGGCCGAGGCAGAGGGCTGGGCCGTGATCAGGTGAAGAAGGCAGACGGAGACACGGAGGATGATACCGGTGCATCATTCTTTTTCAAAATAAGTGACTGTCAAAATCAAGTAGGAAATAAGAGAGGTTATGGTCGACTGTGGTGCCACGACGCACATGATTAATGACCCGGCAAAGTTTAAGACAATCGATAAGAGCTTTAGACCCGAGGACCATGTGATAGAGCTGGCAGATGGAACGAAAACGACCGGGATGGCGAAGATGAGGGGAGAAGCCGAAGTTGTTCTGCTCAACAGCGAGGGACGGCAAGTGAAAACGAGGCTCAAACGAGCGCTTTACATCCCATCTTTTCCACAGGACATTTTCTCCGTGAAAGCAGCGACAGCCAGTGGAGCTGAGGTCCGCTTCAAGGACGGTGATGATTGGCTGATTCATCAAAATGGTACCAAGTTTAAAATGGATGTGTATGGTAGGCTATATTACCTTAGCACAGTAGAGGATGAAAATACTGATGATGTTTGTAATGGTTGTCATGACATCCAGACATGGCATAGAATACTTGGTCATTGTAATTTTGAGGATGTGTCTAAACTAGAGAAAGTGGTTAAAGGTATGTCGATCAAAGGGAAACATGACATGTCTAACCATAACTGTGAAATATGTACGCAGGGAAAATTTACTCAAAGCAGAAACAGGCAGGCAGATGTAAAAGCTAAGACAGTACTGGAGCTAGTACAGACCTATGCGGTCCAATAGAACCAGCAGATAAAGACGGGTACAGATATGCAATAGCATTTACTGATGATTATAGTGGGATGATTTTTCCCTACTTTATCAAAGCAAAGAGTGATACAGCAAAAGCTACTGAGAAATTCATAGTGGATACTGCTCCATATGGACATATTAAGTGCATAAGATCTGACAACGGTACTGAATTCACCGGGCATGAGTTTCAAACTTTACTTAGGACGAAAGGGATAAGGCACGAGACAAGTGCACCATACTCACCTCACCAGAACGTTACTGTCGAGAGAGGTTGGAGGACCTTATTTGAGATGTCACGATGCATGCTATTAGAGCAGGGGTCTCCAACCTTTCTTCATCTGAGAGCTACTTTCAAAAAATGAAAGTGGCCAAGAGCTACTTGCATCACATCGCTTACATTTATTCACATAGCCCTCATCAGTTGAATTAAGCTATACTTTTGTACACGTGTGAAATTGCAATACCTAAAGCTTATCAAAAATAAGGTCCAAGAAAACGAAGATTTCTCACATATTATTATGGCCCACATAATAAGTACATCACTGAACATTCACATAAGTGTCCTTAATCACCACCTTACAAGCATTTCACTCTTTTGTTAGTGAGATGAATGGCACTGCATGCAGTCCACCATAGATGTGTATGCTGGAGTCATAGAATAGAGTCATTTAAATGTTCATCAGTTGGTCTTGTTCTGTATTTAGATTTCATTCATGTCAGAAAAAGCTGCTTCACAAAGGTATGTAGAACAGAACCAAATAAAGCAGACATTTTCAGTGCTGCTTGGTGAATGTTCTATAGTTTTCGGGGTCTACAAGGCTCCAGAAATGTTGTGAGTTTTGCTGAGACTTAAGCTGAACATTATTTTGGAGATCTCCACAGGATTGACACTGAACAGTTGTTCAGCCATCTTTTTCTTCTTCTTCTTCGTCTTGACATTAAATTATAAACCATAATAAATTAATTGTATAGGTCTAGCCTCCCTATATCTGTGTGTGAAAATGGTTCCATCCTCAAAAACAAAAAACTAATACTTCTGCAGTCTAGCTGCAGCTTCTAGCTACAGTCTTCTGTTAAAAAAAAAGACACTGAATGTCTTGAATGCATCACACACAGGACTTGAGTCTGAAAACAGCAGGAGTATTTACAATAGCATTATAAAAACAAAAATAGTGCATGTGGGTGCACACTTACATTCTCTGTCTTACTGTTACATAAATCCCATGAATGTATGAGATTAAGTTAGCTTCATCATATCTCAATCAGTGATTAAGTGAATAATAAAGTTTCTATCGGGTCACTATCAGCCTGTCACTCATTATTTTCAGGGAGGGGGCGGGGTTTGGAGGAACGGAGAGGAGACGGTGATCGCGGAAGCTTTCCTCCTGCCTTCACAAACTTTACACAAGTATTTATCAACTGAAAATAGCAAGAGGACATTCATACTCTGCAATCCAAGACTTGATTAAATCCACCAAAAACCTGACATGACGATAACGAGTGTTTTTCAAAAAACACAAATCCCTCCCTGTGTGTCTCTGACGCGCAGCGACAGGGCCTGATTCAGAGCGGGATTAGAGAGTAACCTCCCAAAGCAGTTATGGACATATGCTGTACAAACAGCAGCACAGATACGTAACAGGTGTTACTGTAAGCGTCTAGAGCAGACACCATACCGTGTTTTTACTGGCAAAACACCCAACTTGTCCAACATGAAAATATTTGGCTCTGAATGCTACGGGTATAAGCAGGATAAGAAGAAGCTAGATTCTAGATGTGCAAAGGGTATTTTTGTAGGATACGACAAATATAGCCCAGCATTCCAAGTATTTTATCCTGAGACAGGGAAAGTCCTGAAACATAGGCTGGTAAAATGTATCACAAAGAGTAGCGCAGATAGTCAGACTCAGAAAAATCGTAATATGGATGATGACACTTATGGAGAAATTATTCCCACAACACCAGCAGGGACAAAAATGGTCAACCAGAATCAGAGAGAGCCTAATGTGGGTGTACAGTCCGATAGTGAGGAGAATATTGAGGCTAGTCAGATCCAGACAGATGGTACTCAAAGAGAACAGGGAGAGAGTGCACGACGCTATCTCACTAGACAAAGAAACGCTCCAGAATATTTATTGGAGTATCAGTGTAAGGCTGATTGTAATGATGAAGGTGAAAATGTAGATTATTTCTACAGAGTTGCTTGTGACGTACCCAAAACATACATGCAGGCTGTAGGCTCTAAGAAATCAAAAATGTGGGCTGATGCAATGAAAGAGGAGATTAACTCTTTAACAGAGAATGAGACCTTCAGTCTGACCACACTGCCAAAAGGCAAGCAAGCAGTGGGAGGTCGTTGGGTATATGCAGTAAAGGAAAGCCCAGATGGATCTGAGATTTTTAAAGCCAGATATGTAGCTAAGGGCTATAGTCAAGTAGAGGGAATTAATTACAAGGAAACTTTTTCACCGACAGCAAATATGACTTCTGTACGTACATTGATGCAGGTGGCTATACAGGATGATCTTATCCTACACCAAATGGATGTGAAGACAGCTTATCTCCATGCACCAATAGACTGCGAGTTATATATGGAACAGCCCGAAGGTTTTGAGGCAAAATCTAAAACAGGGGAACACTTATGGCGCATTTCCACTACACGGTCGGCCTCGGCCACGCTCGGTACGGCTCGGTACGGCTTGGCCGCGTTGGGCCTTAACAGGGCCGACTCACTTCATGCTGCGCTTCCATTACAGTTTAGGAACTGGGGTAGTTACTATAGTAACGCAGTGTAGGCGGAGCCGTGACGTCATCTTCAATGAGAACTCCAGAAAACCAACACAGCCGTTAGCTGTTAGCACTCAGAGCTCACAGCTCCTTATATATGTTCAGAAACTCGACAAAAGTTAAACAAGTACACACCACAGACTGCCTGTGTCATGGTGAATACAGTCGCTGCTTTATTTATGTCTGTATAGGCCGTTGTTGTGAGTGTGGACGGTCGGAGCATATACTGCGTTAGCTTAGCCAATCTCCATCTAGAAAAACACGCATTTTAAAAGGTTTTTCGCCTGCCGTCTGTCTGCAGACTTGACAAAGCATTAATTCATGGTTTTTACTAACCGGTATCAGTATGTTGTTACTTCGGCATCATTTTGAAACGTGTATTACAATTAAATCACGGTCAAATATGTCCATCTTGTTGTAGTTGTAGCCCTCTTGCCAGCGATCCTCTCTCTAGTTTAGCATACTCAGCCCGACTCAGCCCTGTTTGTTGGCCCCGATAGAACCACAATTTTGTCGGGCCAGAAAAGAGGTGAGAAAGTGGCCCCGGGCCGGGCCGGGCCGTAACTAGGCCTAGTGGAAGCGCAACCAAAAACGGGCACGGCACAACACGGCACGCTTAAAGCGAGCTCCGCACTGTAGTGGAAATGCGCCATTAGTGTGCAAACTCAACAAGTCATTGTATGGTTTAAAGTAATCCGGGCGGAACTGGAACAAGTTACTGCATGATCATCTTACAGAGAATGGGTTTGTGCAAAATGATGCTGATCATTGTGTCTACAGAAAAGAGTCTGAGAATGAAAGAGTTATTCTGTTGATATGGGTAGATGACCTACTCATAGCAGCCAATAACAACGGCTCACTCGGTGATGTTAAAGAGATGTTGAAGAGGAAGTTTAAAATGAAAGATTTGGGTGAACTTAAACACTTCCTAGGTATCGACTTTACACAGAGTGAGGGGGAGATCAAAATGAGCCAAAAGAGACACATAGCAAAGATGCTAGAGAGGTTTGGCATGTCAGAGTGCAAACCAAGGTCAACTCCATGCGAGCAAAAGTTACATGTTGACACTGAGGGTGAAGTTATCGATTCAACAGGATACAGAGAGATAGTAGGTAGCTTGATATACATTATGACATGTACTAGACCTGATCTGAGCTGGATTGTGAGTAAACTATCACAACACTTAGCAGAACCAAAACAACAACATTGGGCTGCAGCAAAACAACTGTTGAGGTATCTAAAGGGTACTATAGACAAAGAGCTACATTACAAGAAAAGTGAGGAAAGCCTAAAGCTTGAGGGATACAGTGATGCTGATTGGGCAGCCGATCAAAATGATAGGAGAAGCACAACTGGATATTGTTTCAGCTTAACTGAAAATGGTCCAGTTATATCCTGGAAAAGTAGGAAGCAGCCAACAGTGGCGCTATCGACCTGTGAGGCCGAGTACATGGCATTAGCGGCTACTACTCAAGAGAGCATGTACCTTGTACAGCTATTAAAAGGGGTAGACCTTAATAGCCCACATGTACCAGTGAAGATATATGAGGACAACCAGGGAGCAATAGCTCTATCCAAAAACCCTGTATCCAGACAGAGAAGCAAGCATGTAGACATCAAATACCATTTTGTACGATCTAAACATGCTGAGGGGAAGATATCTATTACATATTGTCCTACTGCAGATATGGTAGCTGATGTCCTAACCAAGCCGTTGACAAAGGCAACATTTGACAAATTCAAAGGGTATTTGTTTGGAGAGTAATGTGAATTGCAGGTGTAAAAATTGAACACTGCTAGAGAAGTTTTTTTTGTTTATTTGGATTCTGTGTACCACTGTAGAGAGTTATTAACATGTCTTTGAGTGGGAGTTTTAAGCATATTTGTATAAGAACAAAGTCATGTTTCAGTTCATGTGTATGACATCATCAGAATGTGCCTGAGTGAAAGAAACGTGGTGATGCTAATGAGCATGCGCAGATTCAATAAACGGTCAGTACTCCAGGCCAAACTCTGAGCGATGTGGTCGTGTGTTTTTTTCTGTCCGTAGCATACTTACAAACTACTTTGGTTGACTGCAAACGTGGAGACTTCTGCTGAATATAATGTCTCACGCAACAATGAGGATGTTGGAGAGCTGCTGATGTAACTAAATAATTCCCAATGTGGGATCAATAACGATTAACGTGTTAATACTTCATTGCTTGTTTGTTTGTTTGTTTGTTGACAGCATGTAAAGTGGCCTTGGGTCCCTTGAAAGGCGCTATAAAAATGTAATCTATTGTTATTATTATTATTATTGATAAGGTATTTGGCTCCCTCTGGCGGTCACTAAGTGTACTCTGCCACCTCACATTTTGCAACAGTACTAGTGTTACAGGCTTGGCCTGTCACTTTAAGAGTAGCAGCCGCAAGGGGTTGTGGGTTTTTGGAAGTCCGGTGTGTGTAAAATGTGATGGCCAAGGCGAAGTGCGGAGGTATGAAGAGAGAGACGAAAGTATAGAGAAAGTGGTCAGAAAAGGAGTATAGTGTCTAGTTTGTATGTATTCAATTCAGTGTCCATGTAATTGAAGAACGTAAATAAACGGAGGTTCTTCCCACGGCACCCGAACGCATCGTCTTCATCCTTTTTCCCCTCGAAATATCTGGACAGCTAGTTACCGGCTGACAACGAGCCAAGTCAGAAACCACCGGTGTGTATCCGAAACTACGGTTTCGGTGCCGAGATACCGTCAGTATAAAAGGTAACATTGGGGGCTCGTCCGAGATTTTTTTTTTCTACGGGGGAGAAGAGTGGAGTGGATTTAATGGCAGCGTTCGGAGCTAACGCTAATGCTAATCACAGACTGAGACAAGCTGATGTAGCTAACGGAAAAAGCCCACGGAAAAGCTCTAATCCATTCTTGGTGAATATTGATGAGGCTGTTCAAAGTCAGGTGGACATGTTTGACCAGACAATTATGGATTATACTGGGTATGGGGACTGCACCAACCCCTTTCTGACTAGCATGGAGCTAACGCTAGCCGGAGCCGCAAGCTACGCCACGCCGCCGGAAGCATCACTGGCGCCAACTAACCCTTTCATCATGCCGACAAAGGAGCAAGCACAGCCAAATAGTGAGTTTCTCACCCCCTTTCCACCAAAATGTGACCGTTTAATGAGCATGGTATCAACTTCAGCTAAACCAGCTAATCCTTTCACCTCCATGGACTATAGCCACTCTATGCCGACCATCCCAAGTTACTCAGCTCATTCACAGTGCCTTCAGCCGCCAGTGTCACCATTAACACCCTGTATGCAGCAGCCTGCCACACTGCCTTGTAAAGTACAAGCTCACACATGCTCAGCTGTGCACTGTGGGACCGCACCTGGCCAGTGTGAGTGCGATCAGCCTAACATGAGGAGAGCTTGGTCTGAACCACGCAGCTCTGCAGCTCGTGCAGCACACAGAGAGGACTATATGGACACAAGTGATGAAGATGAACACCGTGGACACAGAGAGAGAATACCAACATTACGCCCAAGCCAGTTTGATGGGGCTGGCTCGTGGAGAGACTTCCTCTTCCATTTTAAAGGATGTGCTGAGGCTAACCACTGGTCAGAGAGGACTATGGCTGTGCATCTCAGATTCAGCTTGACTGGACCCGCGGCTGCCATCATCCACAAGAACCCCAGATCTACTCGCTGGAGTTATCAGCGGATGGTGAGTGAGATTGAGGCGGCCTACGGACCGTGTTCAGAACATGCTGCTGCCATAGGCATTGAACTGAGACAGAGAGTCAGAGGACCGGGGGAGGCCCTGCACCTGTTAAGAGACGACATCTATGAAAAAGTGTCAATTGTGTATGCTGACCGTAATGAGCCGGAGCGGGACGTCATCAGTGTGGAGATTTTCACCAACGCCCTTGCCGATGCAGAAGTGATCCAAAGACTACTGGAGGACAAGCCGCGCACCTTGGCTAGAGCCTACGAGATAGCCCACAGGTATGAAGCCACCAGACGGGCTGCCAGAGCCGTCACACAGCTAATGCAGTCTGGTTATCGCAATGCTGCAGAGCGGAGACCCAGGGCAGCTATGGTGCACGAAAATGCTAATGTTTCCGCCTGTATGGAGGCTTTCGGGGTGGCTGAAGAGTGGGCTGCGGAGCCCGCTAGCACCCAGAGTAAAGCACCGAGGTTTAACCAGCAGTGGTCGCCTAACAGAGCTAAACCTGTACAAATGAACTCTAGAGAAGTCATCTGCCACAACTGCTCTGGTGTGGGGCACATACAAAGGAACTGTCCCTCTTCCCGAAAACGCAAACAGCATGCACCTAATAACACTCCAGCTCCTGACTCAGGTACGGTGGTCACATGCAATAAAGGCTCTGATGATGACATGAGTATCCGGATACTGATACAGGGACATGAACTGTGTGCTCTGCTCGACTCTGGCGCTCGGAGGAATGTACTCCCCCTCCGCCACTTCAACGCCATTCCTGTTGAATCGAGTATCAAGTATTACAAGGCATCGGTCCCGAGGGCATCGCTGTCCGAGGGGAAGTCAACCTGCCAGTTCAAGCTGGAAGCAAGGTAACCAATGTGAACTTTATTATAGCAGACACAGCTGAAAATACAGAGGTTATCCTGGGGCACCCTTTTCTGCTGCAGTCACATGCTCACTTGGACTATGGTCGCAGGGAAATCACCCTCTTCGGTGAGAGAGTGCCTCGCTCAAAACCCAGCAGACAGCCTGAAGTGCACCTCGTCAGGGTATCCCGCACAACAGTATTGGAGTCGGGGTGTGAGTATGTGGTGCCTGGTACTGCCCGCCTCCGCTCTGCTGTTAACAAAGATATGATGCTGACCCCCACTAAAGGCTTTGTTGAGAGACAGCACGTCCTGGCAGCCCACATTGTTGTACAGACCCGGCATTCCTCCAACATTCCCATGCGGATTTACAATCCTGGTCCTGCATCTGTTACTCTGAAGAGAGGGGTGGTGGTCGGAGTTCTTCAGCCAGCGGAGGTGTTGGGAGAAGTGGATCTCCATCCGACCAAGTCCCCAGTAACATCAGACCCCAATGACTTTCCTGTTATATCTGTGCCCAGTCATCTACAGGACATGTATGCAGAGAGCTGTGCTCACCTGTCTGAGGAGGACAGAGCCGGGCTAGCTCACGTGCTACGGAGGTTCGGTGATGTCTTCTCCACCGGGCCCACTGACCTTGGCCGCACCAGCTTAGTGCAGCACGACATACAGACTACTCCTGGGCAGCCTGTGAAGCAGCCGCCACGCAGAATGGCCAGAGACAAACAGATTGCTGCAGATCTGCAGGTACAGCAGAGCCTGGAGTCTGGTGTAGCTCGTCCCAGCAACAGCAGCTGGGCTGCACCTATTGTCATGGTGAGGAAGAAAGACCAAAGCCCGCGATTATGTGTGGATTACAGACCCCTTAACGAAAGGACTATTAAAGATGCCTATCCCCTGCCACGTATTCAGGACACTCTGGACACACTCTCCAATGCCAGGTACTTCAGTACACTAGACTTGACTTCAGGCTACTAGCAGGTGGAATTGACACCAAGGGCCCGCAAAGCCGCAGCTTTCTGCACTCGCAAGGGGCTATTTGAATGGAACGTCATGCCCTTTGGACTGTGCAATGCACCGGCCACGTTTCAGAGGCTAATGGACAGAGTATTAGTGGGATTGCAGTGGGAGACCTGCTTGGTGTATCTCGATGACATCATCGTCCTGGGGCGGGACGGTTCCGAAATGCTAAGCCGGCTCAGTGAAGTGTTCGCCAGGCTACGAGGAGCTAACCTGAAGCTGAAACCGTCAAAGTGCTGCCTTTTCCGGGAGAAGGTGGGTTACCTTGGCCACATTGTCTCAGCCCAGGGTGTGTCTACTGATCCAGAGAAGGTGAAGAAAGTGGCAGAGTGGCCTACGCCTCGTAACATCTCTGAGGTACGTCAGTTTGTGGGCCTGGCATCATATTACAGACGCTTTGTGGAAAACTTTGCTACGATAGCTAAACCTCTTCACGAGCTGACCAAAAAGTATGCACGATTTAATTGGACAGAGGAATGCCAGGAGGCATTCACAGAGCTGAAAGGACGACTGTCAACAGCTCCTGTCCTAGGCTACCCCCTTGACAGCGGCGAGATGCTTCTCGACACCGATGCTAGTGACTGGGGAATCGGAGCAGTCCTCTCCCAAATCCAGGGGGGTGAGGAGAGGGTGCTAGCCTATGGAAGCAGGAGGTTGTCAGCCACAGAACAAAACTATTGCACCACCAGACGTGAACTTCTGGCAGGCGTGGAGTTTGCCTGTCACTTCAGACAATACCTGCTTGGCAGACCATTCACTCTCCGGACTGATCACAGCAGCCTGCGCTGGTTAACCAGGTTAAAAGAACCAGAGGGACAGCTGGCCCGCTGGCTAGAGAAGCTGGCAGAGTATGATTTTCAGGTGGTTCATCGACCGGGGAGACACCACCAAAATGCAGACGCACTTTCCAGGAGGCCCTGCAGGGAGTCGTGCCCCTGCACAGTGCCAGAGCATGACAGCGAGCGACACCAGCATAAGGGGGTCCAGTGTGACCTGACAGACAGTACAGCTGAAGTTGCCATATATACTCCCACAGAGCAACCTCTAGTGGGGGTAGCTGAGCCAGAGTTTCCTCCAGTGGGGGTAGAGGATGCCTGCAGTGACAACAATAACAACTATGACCTGCTAAATCCAAGCATCAACTGGGTGAGTGATATTCCCAACACCAGTTTATTCTCTGGGTGGACTCAAGAACAGCTGAGAATGGCTCAGGAATCTGACCCTGACATTGCACCAGTAAAAAAGTGGATGGATGAAGGGAGAGGCCGGCTGCCATATGCAGACATAGCCCACTTGAGCCCCGCTACCAAATCATACTGGGCACAGTGGAATAGACTTAACCAGAAAGATGGAGTGCTAATGAGGAAATATTATAGCACTGAAGGAACAACGTTTTACCCCCAGATTGTGCTGCCTCATATGTACCGCAGTTCAATGATGGAGCAGATGCATGATGGTCCTGTGGGAGGCCATTTTGGAGTAGAAAGAACTCTCACACGCCTGCAAACCAGATATTTCTGGTATAACATGAAGGACGATGTCACACTCTGGTGCCGCACCTGCCCCAGCTGTGCTGCTAAAGCTCGCCCGAAGAAAACTCCTCGAGCGGCTATGGGCACGGTGCGAGTCGGTGCCCCCATGGAGAGGATTGCAGTTGATGTGATGGGCCCTTTAAATGAAACAGAGAGACACAATAGCTACATACTAGTAGTGCAAGACTACTTCAGTAAGTGGGTAGAAGCCTATCCAATCCCAGACCAGCAAGCATCCACGGTGGCAGAAAAGATCGCCTCTGAGTGGGTGTGTAGGTACGGAGCTCCCCAGTGCTTGCACAGTGACCAGGGCACAAATTTCGAGTCAGCTGTTTTCCAGGGGATGTGCGAGCTGCTGGGGATTGACAAGACTCGAACTACCCCATTTCACCCACAGTCTGATGGACAGGTAGAGCGCTTTAATGCCACTCTGCAGAAAATCCTGGCTACTACTGCAGACAGATGTCACTGGGACTGGGATCTCATGATGCCTTATGCACTTATGGCTTATAGAGCAACTCGACACAGCTCCACCGGATTGACACCAAATATGATGCTTTTTGGAAAAGAAGTCACTGAGCCAGTCGACCTGGTCGCTGGTTTGCCACCTGACAATGACAATATCGACACTAACACCCCCCCTCAATATGTCATGAAACTGAGAGAACGTCTGGAGCTGTCTCACCAGCTAGCACGAGAAGCTCTTGGGAAATCTGTTGAGCGAGCTAAAAAACAGTATGACAAAAACATTTGTCAAACCCAACACAAAGTGGGAGATGCAGTCTGGCACCTGATTAAAGGCACCAAAAGGGTTAAAAACAAGGTACGAAAGTTTCTGCCATCCTACGAGGGCCCTTACTTCATTGTAGGCATGTTGGATGACCTGATCTATAGACTCAAAAAGAGCCCCAGAGCCAAAGTCAAAGTTGTCCACCATGACAAGCTCAAGCCTTATTATTCCAGGACCCCATTAGACAACAGCTGGGTGTTCAAAGACACAGAAGCCTGGGCGCCTGTCGAGGTGCCGCCCCCTCAGCCAGACCTCAACTCATCTGACACAGTCATCGGGCCTCTCCACCTGTGGGACCCCCCATCAGACGCAGAGGATCCAGCTGTGGAGGCCCTCGAGGACCCAGGTTCTTCACTGCCAGTTACGCCGAGCAGCAGCTGGCTTCATGACAGACTTCCTCGGACTCAGCGCCCTTCCAGGGCCCCGGCCAGTGATCCCCTACGGATTTCCACCCCTCTACAGAGACCCCAGCGAGTCCGCAGAGTTCCTGACATGTTAGGTGACTGGGTCAGTCACTAGGGTTTGTTATAGTTTAACCTGAGTCAGGGTGTCAGCAGGTTTGTTCCTAACTCAGTAAAGGAAAAAAAAGTTCCAGAGTAATTCTATGCTCTTAAGCTAAAGTTATTTAATTATATTGTTATACATCCACAGTTTGTGGCTCTATTTCATTTAGTTGCCTGTGGTAATGAGTAATGTGGATACTGTTTTACTGCTTTGACACTTGATGCAGGATGTAACTGGTTAGAGAAACCAAACAGATGGTACAATTGTAATGCCTAAGAGCCACATCATATATAGAGTGAAGTCACACAGTGTTGAATTTAACTGGGTTGATTAACTACATCACAGTATGTTATGTACATGTCAGCATGTGTGTTTATACACCTTTGAAACGTTAAAAAAAAAAGGATCTATGCAGTATGCTTCGTGGACATTTTTATGGACATTGCCTCATGATTCAAGCTGTTTCCACAGCAAGGAAGACGCCTTCAAGGACTGTGGGAAATGGGGATTATTGTGGGGAATGTGTTGCCATTAATGTTTCATGCTTTCCTTTTATAATGTTTACATGCTGGAGTGATGTTAAGGGTTGTTTTATCATCATCCAGAGTGGGGGTAGTGTTACAGGCTTGGCCTGTCACTTTAAGAGTAGCAGCCGCAAGGGGTTGTGGGTTTTTGGAAGTCCGGTGTGTGTAAAATGTGATGGCCAAGGCGAAGTGCGGAGGTATGAAGAGAGAGACGAAAGTATAGAGAAAGTGGTCAGAAAAGGAGTATAGTGTCTAGTTTGTATGTATTCAATTCAGTGTCCATGTAATTGAAGAACGTAAATAAACGGAGGTTCTTCCCACGGCACCCGAACGCATCGTCTTCATCCTTTTTCCCCTCGAAATATCTGGACAGCTAGTTACCGGCTGACAACGAGCCAAGTCAGAAACCACCGGTGTGTATCCGAAACTACGGTTTCGGTGCCGAGATACCGTCAGTATAAAAGGTAACACTAGTGTCTTTACGGCAGTTCACAACAACATCAGACATCATGGCCTCGGCAGCTCCGGAGGATTTACCGGAGAACCGGGAGGGTTTAGCGGCCTCAGGAGACACCGGGACACCGGGGGGAGACACCGGCATGGCAGGATCCCGTAAAACAACCTTCGTTCAGGTGAGTTAGCACCGGGAGCTAACAAGAGCTATCGGGAGCTAATGGGAGCTAACTGGAGCTGATGCGATCTAGCTGCTTCTGCCAGGGGTAAAAACAGTATTAAAAACCGTATTAATATAGTATTAAAAACTGTATTCAAACAGTGTTTAAAACGGTATGAAAACAGTATCAATATAGTATAAATACAGTATAAAAGCCTGCATATAAAACAGTGTTTCAGCACAGGCTGTACAACAAAGGTGATTCAATACACGCTGGTCCAAGTTACTGGGAGATATTAGTAGATGACAAGTTAGAGCAGGCGCTGTGGGAATTGTAGTCTTTTATAGTGTGTTGACTACAGACGTCACAATTAGGTGGCCTTTCTTATGAAAACAAAATACTGGCTCTAACACGTATATAACCTAAGATTCTCGTAGACTGGAATCTTAAGTTCTTGAGTAAATGTACTTAGTTACTTCTCACCTCTGCTATGAACCTACGTAGTAGCTGTACATTTGTTTTGTTGTGTCTGTCGGTTGTATTGAGTTGTCTTGATTGATCATTAAAGTGTTCTCAAAGCTGGTAAAGGTGCAGCTAGTTTGAATGACTTTGTATACTGCAGGGTAGCTTGTGAATTTACTCCAGGTGGAACTAAAGTCTGATTTAACACTTGGTTATATTTCACATCATTCATCCAGATCTGTAAAGTAACTAAAGGTATTAAATAAGTAAAAGTACTCCATTTACCTCTGAACTGTCGTGGAGTAGAAGTACAAAGTAGCATTACATGGAAATACTCAAGTAAAGTAAAAGTACCTCTCAATGGTACTTAAGTACAGTTCTTGAGTAAATGTACTTAGTTACTTCTCTCCTCTGCTATGAACATAATAATAATAATAATACATTTAATTTATATAGCGCTTCTCATCTGCCAAGACAAATCTCGAAGCGCTTACCTCTGAACCCTAGGAAGTAGCTGTAGATTTGTTTTGTTGTGTCTGTCGGTTGTATTGAGTTGTCTTGTTTTGTGTCAGCTGTAGTTGTGTTGGTTATTTCAGAGACACAGCCGGAGAAGGAGCACTGAGAGCAGCATGGAGGAGAATAAAGAGACCCCTGGAGCTCAGGTTAGTTTTCACACTCTATATGAAAAACTCTGTTTATTGACATAAATATGATGATGGATTATCAGTAATTTCATTTCATTTAATCGTTTATTTGAACCGGGACAGTGCACATTAATGAACATTTTAAACAAAATAATGCTTTGAAATGTAAATGAGCCGGATTTTAGCTTTGAGCTAATTTCCATCCGTAGTCCCGTAACATACAACATTTATGAACATAACATTTATATTCATGGCAAACAGAAATACATGATATGCAGAAAGAGCATGAGCAGCATACAAGCATTTACCACAAGGCAGTGCAATGTAGCAGCTACGACGAAGTGCAAGAGGAGATACCCCTGTGTTAAAGTGCATTTAGCGGTGATTGCACGTCTGTGTTGACCTTTAAAACTATTGAGAGTGGGACAATCCCGTATCTCAGTAGGGAGGCTATTCCAGAATGAGCTGCCTTTAATGGAGAGGACATTTTGTCCAAAAGTGGTCCGTCTACGGTGGACTTCACAGTCTCCTCTGGTTTCTGACCTAGTGCAGCGTCCAGTGTGTTTTCTGTGGATGAATTCCCCTAAGAGAGGGGGGGGGGGGAGGCAGTTCATGTAAACATTTATAAAAAAAACACATACTTCTAAAAGACTTAAAATTGTCAAAACTCAAGAAATGGTGTTTCTCAAGGATGGTGCAGTGGTGGTATGAATGTGGCTTTCTGTCAAACACCTTGATAGCTCTCTTGTACAGCTGTTCTATGGGTTTCAGGTTTGTGGCACAAGCAAACGACCAGTTTGTCAAACAGTATTCAATGTGGGATAGAATCATACAGTGGAGGTATGACTTTGCAGCATTGACAGTTAAGAAAGGTCTCATTTGTTTAAAATGTTGCAAGCTGAATTTAACGGTGTTGGATACTTTCTTGATATGTTTCTTAAAAGTCAAGTTCGAGTCCAGTATGACTCCAAGATACTTGAAGTGGGGGACTAGTTCTAATTCTGCTGCTTCGATTTTGACTGGTCGTTTACTGAACATCATGGATACTGTTTTTTTTGCCTTTAGCTGTAAGCAAATGTTGTTCATCCAGTGTTGAACCTTGTCCATTTGAGAGACAGGGTGTGATTATGTCAGTATTTTTCCCGTGTACAAAGATCATAATAATAATGATAATCATTTCAAAGTGACACAGAGAAACAGAGACATTGGATTAATCTTCAGCAGCGTTTATATGCGTTTTAATGCCATTGAACACAACTTTTGATCAGAAAACAGCAAAGGTAAGACGTATTTGCCCTGTTAACATTACATTATATTACATTACATTACATGTCACTTGTTAGACGCTTTTATTCAAAGTGACTTACATACTCAATACTGTGGACAATCCCCACAGGAGCAATTTGGGGTGAAGTGTCTCAGGGACACAACGACATGCTGACTGCAGTGGGGTTTGAACCTGTGACCCCCTTATCCCAACGCCAAGGCTCTATCCACTGCGCCACACGCTTCCCTGTAAAGTGAAGTTGTGTGTTGTCTTTGCTTGCCTTCGCTGCCGTGAGTTCTGGTCGCACAGTGATGATACTTATAGCATTGGAATCTGTGGAATCTCAGCTTTCATATGATATCTAGTTTGTGCAGATCCGATGAAGTATAACATATTTCTAACCGTGAGTTATGTGCTAAGTGAGTTAGCACTCTTTCGCTTAGTGCTAATTCAGAGACTCGGTGTTAGACTTGTGTTTTGTTTCGGTAAAAATGTTTCATATCGTCAGTTAGATGATTTTCTTCTCGTTAAGTGGGTATGACACATTCATAGTTTCTTACATGTTATGAAGCCCTCAGACGCTGTTGCTGCCCAGGCTTAACAGGTTAAGGTTTTGGTGTGTTTACATTATTAAAAAAACGATTTTAATGTGATTACACATTTTCTCCATATCGATAAGTGTTAGAACGACTACAAACATGCACAAACTATATATGTGACCTGCTCTATCGAAAATCAGTCGCATTGACCCGAAGACACATTTGGAGTTGTATACAGAGGAGATTCCTAGCTTTCTAATGATATCATGATTGTTTTTGTACTCCAAATATTAAGCAAAATATGTCACATTATATAATGACTGTTACAGTCATCATTTTGAGAAAAAGGCCTTCAAAGTTTCCTCTTCTCTGGGAAAATATTTGGATTACTGGTCTGGGAGAAGCTCGCGAGTGTGTGTGTGTTTGTGTATCTTTGCGTTTGTTTCCCGGGAAAAACACTCACGAGAAACACCGGCTGTTGTTATGCCTGCTGTGACGTCAAGTTACTCCATTCTCCGCTAGTAATTATGCCGTTACAAGCTTCAAAGTTGTATTTATCATCTGAATTTTCCCGAAACAAGTTAAATATTCTGAAAGCCAAGGCAAGGCAAGTTTATTTATATAGCACCTTTCAACACAAGGCAATTCAAAGTGCTTTACAAAAATGGAAGACATTAAGAAAATGGCATTTAAAATCAGTCATTAAAAATAAAAGATAATAAAATAAACATTAAAAGAAAAAATACATGGATAAAAGTTACAGTGCAGTTTAAGATGTGAATAGTTCAATTAAAAGCAGCGGCAAAAAGAAAAGTCTTCAGCCTGGATTTAAAAGTAGTAAGAGTTGCAGCGGACCTGCAGGTTTCTGGGAGTTTGTTCCAGATATTTGGAGCATAATAACTGAACGCTGCTTCTCCATGTTTAGTTCTGACTCTGGGGACAGAAAGCTGACCAGTCCCTGAAGACCTGAGAGTTCTGGATGGTTCATAATTTAGCAGTAGGTCAGACATGTATTTTGGGCCTAAACCATTCAAAGCTTTATAAACCAGCAGCAATATTTTGAAATCTATTCTTTGACACACAGGAAGCCAGTGTAAGGACTTCAGAACAGGAGTGATGTGATCCACTTTCTTAGTGTTAGTGAGGACTCGAGCAGCGGCGTTCTGAATTAGCTGCAGCTTTCTAATAGATGTTTTAGTGAGGCCTGTAAAGACACCATTGCAGTAGTCCAGTCTACTGAAGATAAAAGCATGGACAAGTTTTTCCAAATCCTGCTGTGACATTAGTCTTTTAATCCTGGATATATTCTTTAGGTGATAGTAGGCTGATTTAGTAACTGTTTTAATGTGACTGTTGAAACTCAGGTCAGAGTCCATGACTACACCTAGATTTCTGGCTTTATCTGTTGTTTTGAACATTGCAGACTGAAGCTCAGCGCTAACTTTTATACGTTCTGCCTTGGCTCCAAAAACCATTACCTCAGTTTTATCTTTGTTTAATTGGAGAAAGTTCTGACACATCCAGTCATTGATTTGTTCAATGCACTTACTCAGTTTTTGAATTGGAGCATAATCTCCTGGTGAAATGGTTATGTAAATGTGGGTGTCATCCGCATAGCTATGGTAACTTATTTAGTTGTTTTTCATTATCTGAGCCAGTGGTAGCATGTAGATGTTAAAGAGAAGAGGCCCCAAGATGGAGCCTTGAGGTACCCCACATGTCATATTTGTCAACTCAGATGTGTATTTACCTATAGAAACAACGTTTTTTCTGTCCTTTAAGTAGGACTCAAACCAATTTAGAACTGTTGCCGAAAGTCCCACTCAGTTTTCTAGTCGGTCTAGTAATATGTTGTGGTCAACAGTATCAAACGCAGCACTGAGATCTAATAATACTAACACTGAAGTTCTGCCACTGTCTGTGTTTAAGTGGATGTCATTGAAGACCTTTACAAGAGCAGTCTCAGTGCTGTGGTTTGGACGAAATCCTGACTGGAACACATCCAAACAGTTATTTAAATGCAAGAAGTTACTCAACTGTTGAAATACAACTTTTTCAATGATTTTACCTAGAAATGGCAGGTTTGATATTGGCCTGTAATTGTTCATTACTGAAGCATCTAGCCAAGACTTTGTTTATTTGAAATCAGATGAAAAAAACTGTAACAGACCCTGCTGTGTTATCTATGATTACTATACGCCTTACATTCATAATGTCAGCCGGAGGGAGGGGGAGCAGCGCTGCGGAAGAGCAGAGCGTGAGTGAGTGGTGCCTGTCATCTTCTCTTTACAGGCTTCAAAAAGCATATTCTGAAAGCCAATACTTTGTTTATTTAAAATTACACGTTACTGCCTCCTGGTGCTGCAGAGATTTCATGAAGTGAAGGAGGTTTTCCTTCTATAAAACAGCTGTGGGCAGCAGATACTGTGAGAGTCACGGACATGAATTCATAGATCAAGGCAGACTGGTTAACAGACTCTCCTGTTTTGCCGATCCGGTGCTTAAACAAATAGCTCTCCTGCCGAAATGTCCCTAAAATGAAGTCCGACTTCGAAATATATCTCAAATAATGTATGCATTGCTATTTCCCCACATAAACATAACATTCTGCAATGAAACGTCTGTCTCCTGTGCGCTCCACTTCCTACTTGGCGCACCGGTAACTTTCTCATGCTTTTTTTTTTCATTGCCCTTTAGGGGCTTCGTACAATACCAAAACAAATATTTAAAGTCGAGTCTTTTATCAATGTTAGTAAAGCAAGTCTCAAGTAAAGAAATATGCGACTCGAGTCAAGTCATGTGACTCGAGTCAAGTCATGTGGAACAATGATAAAAATGTGACTGGAAGTGGCGACATAAAACCGACACAAAACAACAGCAAACTTTTGCGGAGCCAATTGGAGAGTTTCATCACCAGCACGGGGGAAAAAACCACCAATGAGCGCTCAGCTCGATATACCAGCGAGTCGTTTCCCATCAAGCATTTCGCTTCCGCAGCCCGTGGA
>NW_022987717.1:0-82843 GCF_902827165.1 Trematomus bernacchii | reverse complement strand
ACACAGCAGAGGCCTGTACTACGAAGCCGGTTCAACCTAACCTGGATATGTTTGAGTTACCCGGTTTACCTAATCCAAAACAAACGCACCCTCGCTAAGCGGTCCTACGACGCTGGTTATCAACTCGTTAACTCAAGACAGCTTTGCCCTATCTTGTTAGGTGCGCGTTCACATAAAAGGGGTGGTATTTGGAGCATTCGACCAATCACAAACATGGACAAGCATACTGACAGCGCAGCGCGTCATACTTCCTGAATGAAAAGTCAACTATAATATTAGACAAATATGAAGACGTTAAACTTTAAACATCCATGACTTAAACACTTTATCCAGGATAAAAGCTACATAGTTGTCGTAGGACCGGAAACCCAGAGTTTTCCCTGAAGTTAGCTCGCTAAGTGAAAATCCGGCTTCGTAGTACAGAGGCCTGTACTACGAAGCCTTCTTGAGCTGTATCTGGCCGTGCAACACTCACAGTGTCACATACTGTATGCAGAAGTATTATTTTAAGCAACACATTAAGTTGACGAAACACTGGAGTCAAATGTCCTAATTAAAGTCAGATTGTGTCTTAGACGGGGCAGTGATATCATAAACCTGTTAATGTATGCATTCAAACGCTTTTTCTTTTACCAGCTGTATTCACCTTGCAGGTGCAGCTATGTGGCTTTGATCCTGGATAAAGTGTTTAAGTCATGGATGTTTAAAGTTTAACGTCTTCATATTTGTCTAATATTAAAGTTGACTTTTCATTCAGGAAGTATGACGCTGCGCTGTCAGTGCGCTTCTCCATGTTTGTGATTGGTCAAATGTTGCTAACCCCGGCCCTTTTATGTGAACGCGTACATAACTAGATACAGTAGGGCAAAGCTGGCTTGAGTTAACGAGTTGATAACCAGCGTCGTAGGACCGCTTAGCGAGAGCGCGTTTGTTTTGGATTAGGTAAACCGGGGTAACTCAAACATATCCAGGTTAGGTTGAACCGGCTTCGTCGTACAGGCCTCTGGCCTCAGGCGTTGCTTTTGAAGGATGATACTTCTGTTTTTTGACAATTACATTTCTATTTACACAGGGTAATATGGATTTTTTAAATACATGTCTCAGGGTGGACCTCTCCATGAATGAGGCCATGAGTTTTCAGCCTAGTTTTTATTAATCTGAATGGCTCAAATGTAAAGATTTTGTTAAGTATTTCACAGCTTAATGTACTGAATTGTAAATATTTCTTGTGTAACATGAATTTTGCCTCAAAAAAATTACAAAATGTAGAGATGTTGCAACAAGGGATCTGATCCCTAACTGCTGGCTTGTTGGAAATGTAGATATTACTAAAGAATTATAATTTACTGATAACAAACCAATTTCCATTGTTTTGTACATTTATCAACTTTATTCAAATAATATTTCTTTACAATGTTGTTCTTCTTGTCTAGACTGAAATATCAACAACTACTTGTTGGATTCATTCCAAATTCCAAAATAAATGTTGTTGTTGAAAAGCACATTGGGATATCAGAGAGGAACATGTGTTTGCTGAGGTAGTTGCAGCTTCATTCTGCTGCCACTAGGTTTCAGTAAAGAGCCGTATTTCACTGATGGAAAACCATTACCAAGAGCCTGTGAAGTAAATGTCTCTTTGGTGTGTGTACGGCCTCAAAGGTAGGGCAGGTACGTTTGAGAAACTGTCTCGAGATACACTTTTTGTTATATTCCATGGAATGCTCTTAACATCCCGATAGCAATGAATATCTTAAGTGCTTTGACAAAAAAAATGTGGAATCATCTGTGGAAGCCGTAGTACTGTAAAAAGCACGACCAATCATTTTAGCCGGCCGGGCTAAAATAACTGGATGGCCTACCTGCCTGTCAGCCTTCCATCTGTGCACAAACTTATCTCGTGCCCTCATTGGTCATGTGCACGTCCGTGTGTGTTGGAGGAGGGGCTCTGTAAGGAAGTGGCAGATTTTCTCCGGTTGTGTATTTTCAAATTCTAGTGCACTCGAGCTGGTTTCTCCAAAATTACCTACCCTACCTTTAATGTTCACACATTCTTATTTATCCATATTTGTTATGTAAAAGTTCCATTATCACCAATTGAATTTGTAAATGTCTTTGTTACTCTTTAAGTTTATCATTTTTCCCACACTACTGTATTCATCATCATTGCAGTGGTGTAGTTTTATGCTCTATTCATAGTATATATATATATATATATATATTGTTAAGGAATAATTCTTCTAGATATCTAACCTTTTACTCTGACATGTGTTATCTCCTTTAAGGAAAGGCCTTGGTGCCATATGTGTTGTTGTCACCAGTGTGAGACCGGTCAACTTGACTGGCACGTAGGGTAATTGTTGTGAGAACACTGAGGCACTTCTTTATCGGTGTTTGTGGGCTCTAGGATGTGAAATCCTTGAGGCCATGAGCGTTGGACGCAGATGATTCAGTGTTTAGTCTACTCCTTCAGAGATGTTGATTTCTCTCTGTGAACCTGTTAAAAGGTCTAGCATAGAGAGAGGTTCTTCAGAATTGATGTGGCAACTCTACCGTGTAGTCAGAACCTCTGACTCTTTGATTTGTGATGTGAATCCTCCGGCCGAATACTCTGAATAAACCCATCAGTGTTTGACATCAAAGCTCCAACTCTCACCGTGTCTCCTTCCTGAGTCGGTGACTCCATGCATTACTACACAGAAGTTTCCTCCACATATATATATATATAATACAGTGTATGATAGATAGATAGATAGATAGATAGATAGATAGATAGATAGATAGACAGACATCAGTGTTGTCAAATATCACATACATTTATTTGACGTAGCCTACGATTTGTTTGTGTAGTTACCATCTGACATCACATACATCGTAGCATTAAAGTTCACAGTTTATTTATAATTTAAAAAAATAAACGCTATTGAAGCAGTTCCTGCCGTTGCTACGTAGTTCAAACGGTAACAACGGACTATTTTCTTAGCGGATGCATGTCATTTTAAATCAATAAAACTACTTTTTAAATCAATAATACTATTTTTTAAATCAATAAAAACCTTTTCTAAATCAATAAAAGCATTTCAATTAATATTGGGAGTCATGTCGTTACTTTGTTGAGAATGTGGCCTTGTAATAAGCGGGATAATGTGCAGCGACTTGGTCATTCATGCTGATCAAGATCCCTCCGCTTTGCGTCGGGCTCCTGATCTGCCTGTAGGGTGTTCTTTTACCCATAATGACCGCCTCGCTGCACATTATTCCTTAAGCCTCTTACACACCAAACTGACACCAAAGAACACCAAACTGACACCAAAGAACACCAAAGAACACCAAAGAACACGTCCCGACGGAACGTCGCCTCACGTCTCCTGCGTCTTGGCCATGTTTCGCACTGGAACACACCGCAAAGACTTCAGCCGACGGCCAAGTAGCACATATGAACTCCGCATGCGTGAGTGGCAATAACTCTCCTTACCAGCAGGCGGCGGTAGTGTGTATTCGTCATTCAAAAGAGGCAACAACCGGAAGACAGACTGCGTGATACACCGAGAGAAGAAGAACAGACTGCGTGATATAAACAAACAACAAAAAGCGTGTGCGTTCCATGTTCACTCTACAGCGAGAAGCTCATGGGGCTTTCCCGAACCTGTGTCGAGAGCTGGAGTTAAATGAAATCTCAGATTTGCCTTCTTAATAGTTTGTTTGGGTCCCTCACTTCCGTTTCGCTTCTCATGCACTGATTCGCTAGCTGGACAGCGAATCAGAGTGATTTCTTTGGCCGACGGCCTCCCGATTCAACATGTCGAATTGGCGGCGGAAGGTGTCGGCATGGCCGAAAAGACACGACGGTGCAGTACACACCAATCTGAGAAGGGCGACACGACGCTCATCGACGGCCAGACATCTATCGACGTCTATCGACGCCGAAAATCGGCTTGGTGTGTAACAGCTTTTACATGTTTGCGAGTAAGCGCAATGCACGCTGGGAAACAGGTTAAAATTATTAAATTGAACACATTGTATTTTAGTAAACACTGAAAACGGGTCCCACAGACCCAAACAGCACACAAAGGTTAAAGGTAAGCAGATAATAATGTTCAAATGTGCTAAATATATACACTGCAAAAAAAGAAAAGAAAAGAGGAGTCAAAGTAGCTCACGACTTGTTTTATTATTTTAAAGTAGCTCTCATCCTAAAAAAGGTTGGAGACCCCTGCATTAGAGCGTGAAAACTGTAACTATAAGTATCTGAAAGAAATATGTGTAATGAAAGAAATACCAATAACTGTATTGCATTGTTTTCTTATTGCTAAATACTGTCTATGGCCCAATCCCAAACCACTCCCTCGACCCTACCCCTCCGTGACGGAGTGAACTCCGTCTGTAGCAACACTCGCAGCTCAATGAGGCTCCCTCCTGTCAGATGGAGGGAGTAAATATAGCAGCAAGCTTTGGGACAAACTCCCCTCTCTCCGGCAGAAACAGGAAATGCCGTAACTGTATGTAACAACGGTTTCAAATCAGCATCTCTTAGACAAAAAAATGTAAATTAATAACTCAAATAAAACTCCAAATATCTTTCATTGTGTTACTTTTTCTGTAAAGCTCTATTAGTTTTAAACCTGATTTTTATAAGCTTCTTAGTTTTTGCAACAATCTGTAAATATACACAACTTTATAATAAAATGCACACATTTACCTTTTTCTAGACGAAACAAGGGTATGATCCTAACTTAAAAAAATATGAGGTTATCATGAGGTCGTTAACATTGCAATTTATCAGTGGATGTTTGCTGGAACTGTTTGTAAACAGCGTGTTTCCTGACGGACACACACAGCGTTGAGACCGGTCAGGTAGAGACCGGTCTCCAGTCAGCACCGATGCAGACTCGCTGTTTGAGGGCTTGATAGCCCACTCCCCTTCCACTCCGCTCCACACTCGTTGGTTTGGAACAGCACTTAATGTGGCGGTCCCTCCGCGCGAACGCACAAACGGAGGGGTAGTGTGTAGGGGTAGGGTGTAGGGGGCGGTTTGGGATTGGGCCAAAGTCTTTTTCGTCCTGCATTTATTGTGCCCCCCCTAAGAAAATAACTGGCCCCAGCGTGGCCCCCCCAGTCAAATAGATCTAGAACCGCCACTGCATTATCGACTTGGTCATTCATGCTGATCAAGATCGCTCCGCTTCTCGTCGGCCTCCTGATCTGCCTGTCGGGTGTTCTTTTACCCATAATGACCGCCTCGCTGCACTTTATCCCTTACATGTTTGCGAGTAAGCGCAATGCACGCTGGGAACACAGACTCCTTTCAAAATAAAAGCACTTCTTCTTCTTTGGTGTTTTACGGCTGTTTGCATCCACAGTGTTGCATCACTGCCTCACTCTTTTTTTTTACTGTTTCTCACACTTTTATAAAGTCTTTATAAAGTCTTTCCACCAGACCAGACATTCTTAAAAAACGCGCTTTCTCCACAATCTATTGACATGTATATAGACTTTTTGCACTACTTTTTATTTTGTATTTTTTTATTTCATTCTATATGTTGCATTGTTGGAGGAGCTCAGGTCAGAAGAATTTCATTGCCATTTCTACACTGTAGCGTATGTCCATATGACAATGAAACCTTTGAATCTTGAATTTAATCTTGAATCATGGGCGTCACTTTATTAGAAAAAGTGGTGGGGACAATTTCTCCAGATTTAACATCAGCACAGCAGAAGACAAATGATGTCCCTGAAAACCCAAATGCATAAACCTCTGGACCTGCAGTGTGTTTTTAAAACAATTAACACCCAACTACAGGTCTTGTTGTGATTTTGAGTGAATTTGTACTTTTATGCACACAAGAAGCAGCCAGGTATAGAGGACAGAACATGGCATAAGTATAAAATGAATACACACATAAATACAGGAAAAGAATTAGGAATAAATACAGAAATACAAGAATAAATAAATGTGGAAAAAAACAAAACCCACTGTCCCACTGTTAGGGACTGGTGCTGGACGTCTCTAGTCCGTCCTTCGGGGCTCTGTGAGCGGGCAAAGAGAGGTGGTTTTCCCGGACTCTCTCCTGGAGGTGTGAAATAAACAGAGTCCCACTGTTAGGGACTGGTGCTGGAGGTCTCTAGTCCGTCCTTCGGGGCTCTGTGAGCGGGCAAAGAGAGGTGGTTTTCCCGGACTCTCTCCTGGAGGTGTGAAATAAACAGAGTCCCACTGTTAGGGACTGGTGCTGGAGGTCTCTAGTCCGTCCTTCGGGGCTCTGTGAGCGGGCAAAGAGAGGTGATTTTCCCGGTCTCTCTCCTGGAGATGTGAGATAAACAGAGTCCCACTGTTAGGGATTGGTGCTGGACGTCTCTAGTCCGTCCTTCGGGGCTCTGTGAGCGGGCAAAGAGAGGTGATTTTCCCGGTCTCTCTCCTGGAGGTGTGAGATAAACTGAGTCCCACTGTTAGGGACTGGTGCTGGAGGTCTCTAGTCCGTCTTTCGGGGCTCTGTGAGCGGGCACAGAGAGGCGGTTTTCCCGGTCTCTCTCCTGGAGGTGTGAGATAAACAGAGTCCCACTGTTAGGGACTGGTGCTGGAGGTCTCTAGTCCGTCCTTCGGGGCTCTGTGAGCGGGCACAGAGAGGTGGTTTTCCCGGTCTCCGCCCTGGAGGTGTGAAATAAACAGAGTGCTACATTTTGTAAATAGCAGAATACCTCCATGGCGCATAACTGCACTTTACAAGCCAGGGAAGGTGCCTCAATCCTGGGTATACATTTTGTAAATAGTGCAATACCTCCAGGGCGCATAACTGCACTTTACAAGCCAGGGAAGGTGCCTGAATCCTGGGGTAAACATTGTTTAATTGTTTAAGTGTTTTTAAATGTATGGAACAGTGTTTTGTCTCTTTGAAAACTCTCCCGCCATTGGCCGGATACATGGGGATGATTTTATATTGACTATGACCGTTAATATTTCAGTGAGACGAAGTACGTCCGGTGACGGGAGTGATCCCATGTTAATTTTGTCCAAAAACCAGAGCATTCCCTCATCACCTGCAATGCCTTGGTAACTGCATGCAAATTAGCGCATTTTAATTAAGCCTAGTTAACGCCTAATTTGCATATCAATGTGGCGATTGTGATGACGTTATTAGAATAGATACACATTTTACTGTATTCACTTTAAGTGTCTCCCCTTAAGTACAGTACATTAGCCTGTATGCCCATGATAAATGGTCTTGGCTAAACCTTGAGCTAACTTATCCATTAGCTAGTAGCCTACCATAGTTAACTATATTTGTTATTGTCTTTAGTTAATTAGCTGTAAACTCGAGGCACTGGCAGTTTAGTAATTTGTTCATCACCACTCACCTTCAAAATAAGCCAAGAAAAGCCGGCATAACATGGGACAGTAAAGTGGGAGGTGCTGCTACCTGTCTGTCTGAAGTGACTGCCGATGACTGTCCGCACCGCTGTGTGCGAGACGTGGAGGGACGGAGGGTAGAGAGAGCATTGGAGCTTCACAGTCTAATCTCCCGACCTGATATTTTAATTTTGTATTCAATCAATATATTTTTGGAAAGGGAAACTGTGCGCAAACAGCAATAGATATATATTCATTTATAAAAATTAAAAAAGGGGGAAAAAAGGGCACTTTCTCAGAGAAAGTTTCTCTGGAGGAAGAAAAAGGGCAGGGGCTCAAGCCCACTTTGATGTCTATAGGCGCGTTCACACCAAGTACTTTTCCCACAATAGTTCATGAGAACTTTAGTTCATGAGAGCTCTTTTAGTTCTGATGAACTAAAGCAGATCGCGTTCACACCAAAATGAGTTCCTGGGGGTGGATTAGGCAAATGAGCCGCTGACGTCACTTCTTCTTCTTCTGCTTTCGGTTTACTGGCAGGCCACAAACAACTTCACGGCGAGTACAGTAGGTGGTGGTATGCACCTTAAAGTTGCAATTCGCCAAAAAACCGAGAGAAGAAGAAGAAAAAAAACTTCCGCTTCCGCTGTATGCTTCTGTTTACCTTCCGACCTCAGACACGGTATGGAGTTGACGTTTTGGTGCTCGTGTTATACAGCTTCGTAACTGAGTTATTTAAGCCAATAACTCAGCCACAAATCCAAATACAGATCGACCATTCAAATGCAATAGAAATGCTGAGTCGGAGGCAAAGGCGAAGGCGGTTAAGAAGCCTTAACAAAAGGATTGGACGACGAAAAGCACACGCTATGGACATGTTTCGCCGTAGGACAGCTGAGGAGGATGACCGTTATCACGCCCAAAGAACAGCAATGGTACGTTCATTAAATCACATTAATACTATCTAATGTAGGATTTATGGAGTTATGTAGGGCTAATTTGTGTCTTTGTATGTGTTCCAGATATGCGAATACTGCGGAACGCGTCGTGTCCCGCGCTCTCTCTGGGTGAACAATAGAACATCGGCCTGGTGGGAGAAGGTGAGTAGTAATACCAATCCCGCTTCAATCTCATTAGTATGCATAAAAAAGTGACAGGTCACACCTTCTAAGTCCCGCCCCCTAATTATGCTAATGAGCCCCCTTTGATATGCTAATGAGCCCCTTTGTTCGAGGTGTTATCGCGTACAGGTGTTACATCCTCCCGGTAGCCCCCACCCCTCTCAGCCCACCCCCCTCCCCCTCACATACAGGTGTTACATCCTCCCCGTAGCCCCCACCCCTCTCAGCCCCCACCCCTCTCAGCCCCCACCCCTCTCAACCCACCCCCCTCCTCCTCCCCTCTCCTGTCCGGTCAACATGTCCGTTACAGTTTAAATCTTCCGGTCAAAGGTCTTCTATGTTATTTATTGAGCTTTTGAAACAAATTGATATGATTCGATATTAAACCAACTAATTATAGTAGATTAATTAACTATTCAAACGTGTACAGTAATTTACAATAACACAGGAATAATAAACGGAGCGCTCTCCCCCTCTCCTGACAACACGCCAGTATCATGCAGCTCGCGGATCCAATAATTAGTGACCCGACAGTAAAACTAAACATATCTATAAATAGTTTAGGTAGTTTGAGAGGTAATTAAAATAGCTACGTGTGAGGATTGATTTGGATCTGATCTGGAAAAACTCTGGTAAGTGCTTTTATCATTATAATATCATGTCATTATTTAATGTTGTTTTGTGTGTGTGTGTGTGTGTACAACGAAGTCTCTTTGAGAGGAAAATTATAATTTAAAGATCTTAATACCCCCTTATTGTTTAATTACTTCACACAACTATTAAAGAATCCCTATATGAAGTTACATGAGGCTACATTTACTGGTGTGCTTCCCTAGATGATGTAAATATCATGTGTGAAATCGGGGGTGACCCCCGTCCCAGATAGAATCATCCCTCTGTCACGCCCCCCTTCAGCAGTTCTGGGGCAACCCCCAACACCGCTGCAGTCTGAGAGCCAGGCATATGCTGTGATGTCAGAAGATAGAGGTGGGGGGTGGAGTGAGCTCGATAAAAAAAAAAGAAATCCAGTGCAAACTAGCTAAAAAGCCACTCACCAAGTCACCTAAACTTTCAAAAACGAAAATGGCAAAGAGACGCATCGATATGGGTTTAATCAGCGAGACGCCTGTGACAACTTACCGCCATCCGTCGGGAGCGCCAGTCAAGAAACGGGTGCAGTATCTGTGCCGGGTTCAGACCCTCCGTCTGAGGCTCTTCATGAAAAATGGAGTCTGGATGTGTGAGACTGTCTCCCCTCACACCCCCCCCCCCCCCCCCCCCCCCCCCCTGCCTGTCACCTCCTGATCTTGCTATCAGCCTTTAATTCTCATTCACTAAGTCACCTAAAACTTTTATTGGAATTGGGTTTTCTTTAGAGCTGTTTTCAGTGAGACAATGCAGTTTCTGATCATTTTAAGTTTCAAGTTTCAAGGCTTTATGGCATATGCCCATTAGCTACAGTGTAGATATGTCAATGAAAAACATAGGTCACAGGCTCCTCCAACAGTGCACATAAAACAGATAAAATACTGCAATTTGTGCGTAATTCTCTCACAAAGGAACTGTAAGATACACGTTTATGTATGGAAAACTTTATAACTTGGTAAAATATTCATTCATTTGTAATGAATTGAGTTTTCTTCAAGAATCAAACTCTAAATGGAGAGTTTGTGATTTTAACACTGTTTCGATGAAACAATGCAGTTTTGATAACTTGACTAGACTAACATTACTTTTTTTAAATATATGTTTTTAGATGCTTTACTTTTGATTTCTTTCATGTTATTTTAACACATTACTTTTTTCATATTTTTCAACATACTGTGATATATTTTTTTTTTTTCTCTCCTTTTTTTCCATTATATTTTTGAATATACAGACATTCAACGCAATAAGTCCCACCCCAATTAGCAAATCATCCAAAACTAAGGACCCCCACTAAGACGAACAGATTTTCTTTAAGACTGTGACTCTTAAAGGCACTTTGGGATTTTAGTAAAACAATCCAGTTTTATGGAAATAACTTAAATGATTTTCGTTTTTTCTCCTACAAAGATACTTATAGTTACACTTTAATGGATGCAAAACTTTATAAAATATTGGTAAAATATTCATTCATTTGTAATGAATTGAGATTCTTAAAGAATCAAACTCTAAATGGAGAGTTTGTGATTTTAACACTGTTTCGATGAAACAATACCGTTTTGATAACTTGACTTGACTAACATTACTTTTTTAAATATATGTTTTGTTAGATGACTTTACTGATTTTTGCTTTTTTCTTCCTTGCTTTTGTTTGTGTTACTAGGATACTTTTAGATACACTTTGAAGTGTGCAACACTTTACAACTGATAGAATAGTACTTTGTAAGGAATTCGTTTTCTTGGTAGAATATAAAGTACTTTTGTAAGGAATTGGGTTTCTTAACAATCCTGTTCCACCATTAAATCACTTAATCTGCTACTTCCAGGCAAAAGCTTTTAAAACTTGCATCGTGTATTAAGTCATGTCTTGGCAAAAATGAGAGTCCTGGGTGCTTTAAAACATTTCTTAGAACATTTTGATATATTCAAACACATAATGAACTGCAATGACTCGCTGCTGCATCAAATTTATTTTACACTGCTGGGAGGACAAAACTGTGAGACTCTCAGACCCTTTTGTTGTCAATCTAATTAGCCTGTCCTCATTCTAACTAAAGTAATTTAACCTAAGTGGAGCCAACCTAAGGAGTGGGCCCTACAGTCTGGGACTAGCTTACTTTTTAACATTCTACTCAAAGGGCCCGTAAATATTATCTCCGCCAATATGCTATATTAAAATATCATTTAAAAAATAAAATAAAAAATAAAACTCATTTCATGTTGAAATGATCAAGGAAAAGCCAGTCAATGTTATGCTAACACAAACAAAAGTTCTGTTTTATATGTTGAAATATAATTTAAAAAACAACGATATAGTATTTTCAAGTCTTACTTTAGTATGGTAAAATTAAGAATAAGTCACATTAAAGTTTGTCATGATTTTCCGTAAAAAAGTCAAGTATAGTTTGTCAAAAGAATATGAAAAAATCATTTTGTAGAGTAGTATGTTGAAAATCTCAGTGTTTAACTGAACACACCTACATGTGATAACACCTCGAACAAAGGGGTAATTAGCATACAAAGGGGGGTCACTAGCATCAGTGGGGGAAAGGTGCTACGGAAATGAACTTTGAGGAGGGGGAACTTGTAAGAATTTCCAAGGCGAGAGGGTCTTTGATAAAAAAAAATATGAACAGAGTTATACCGACTAATTATTTACGGCGTCCGAACGCATACCTCGTCAACCATCTGTTTACAAACTCAAAGATTATGATGGAGAAGAGATCAAGGGGACTTTTTTATGAGAAAGAGTTGAAAAAGTGAAGGTAGTACTTTTTTCTGAACAGATTTTCTTTAAGACTGTGACTCTTAAAGGCATTTTCTAGTAAGACAATCCAGTTTTCTGGAAATAACTTGAATGATTTTTGTTTTTTCTCCTACAAAGATACTTATAGTTACACTTTAATGGATGCAAAACTTTATAACTTGGTAAAATATTCATTAATTTGTAATGAAATTAGTTTCTTAAAGAATCAAACTCTAAATGGAGAGTTTGTGATTTTAACACTGTTTCGATGAAACAATGCGGTTTTGATAACTTGACTTGACTAACATAACTTTGTTTTTTAAATATATGTTTTTAGATGCTTTACTTTGATTTCTTTCATGTTATTTTAACACAACATTACTTTTTTCATATTTTTCAACATACTGTGATATTTGTTTTTTCTCTCCTTTTTCCATTATATTTTTGAAAAACTACACAGTGATTTTTATCAAAATACAACATGCAACTAATACATTATACAATATTACGACTTTTTGTGATATTTTCAACACAATATACTTGTACCTTTTTCTGTAGGGCTTCAGGATATTTGGCATGTCATGCATAAAACCGGTGTCATCTTTCCTGAAACTGACGTGCTGTCCGTTTTACAAACAAGTTATCTTTCTGCTTCTTCACCCTCTGAATTTTCCTCCCCCGTCCCTATTCCTTCAGCCATCACAACAACAATCAAGTCAGATCTGTGAAATTAAACACCTCTCCCCAAAGCGTGACTCCTGTCTCCTATCATCACCACCATTGTGGACACCCACATATTGCAGTACTACTGCTGCTGATGTTACTCCTGGGGCCAAGACGTCTCTGTTTATGAACATAGTGAAATCGGAGTTGGTTGATATTCTGGAGAGGGTGCTGCATCGGTACAGAGAAAAAATCTGCAATGGATGCCGAGTCAGTCACCCCGGCCAGAGGTAACACGATTGTCTGAATGACATTCCAGAATATTTCTTCAGAAACAATTACAACGCGTTAATGAAAAGTCTTTGGCTCGCCGACTTCATTACAGTGAATGACCATAAAAAAAAAACAAAACATTTACACGGCTGAATGGGGGATCCAAGGCGCTTCGGAGGCTTTTCTGTACAATCTCAAAAACTGCAGACGCCTCAAGGAGAGACTTGAAAAGATCCATGCCGAGCTGGATGGATAGGAAGAAGACTAATAACCAGCGGTTGATTGAAGCCGGGGATTTTTTTTTTTTTTTCGATACTTAAATAAAAATGGGTAACTACTATGGAAAACAATCTGTATATATCTAAAGTTTTCCATACATAAACGTGTATCTTACAGTTCCTTTGTGAGAGAATTACGCACAAATTGCAGTATTTTATCTGTTTTATGTGCACTGTTGGAGGAGCCTGTGACCTATGTTTTTCATTGACATATCTACACTGTAGCTAATGGGCATATGCCATAAAGCCTTGAAACTTGAAACTTAAAATGATCAGAAACTGCATTGTCTCACTGAAAACAGCTCTAAGAAAACCCAATTCCAATAAAAGTTTTAGGTGACTTAGTGAATGAGAATTAAAGGCTGATAGCAAGATCAGGAGGTGACAGGCAGGGGGAGGGGAGGGGGGTGGGAGGGGGTGTGAGGGGAGACAGTCTCACACATCCAGACTCCATTTTTCATGAAGAGCCTCAGACGGAGGGTCTGAACCCGGCACAGATACTGCACCCGTTTCTTGACTGGCGCTCCCGACGGATGGCGGTAAGTTGTCACAGGCGTCTCGCTGATTAAACCCATATCGATGCGTCTCTTTGCCATTTTCGTTTTTGAAAGTTTAGGTGACTTGGTGAGTGGCTTTTTAGCTAGTTTGCACTGGATTTCTTTTTTTTTTTATCGAGCTCACTCCACCCCCCACCTCTATCTTCTGACATCACAGCATATGCCTGGCTCTCAGACTGCAGCGGTGTTGGGGGTTGCCCCAGAACTGCTGAAGGGGGGCGTGACAGAGGGATGATTCTATCTGGGACGGGGGTCACCCCCGATTTCACACATGATATTTACATCATCTAGGGAAGCACACCAGTAAATGTAGCCTCATGTAACTTCATATAGGGATTCTTTAATAGTTGTGTGAAGTAATTAAACAATAAGGGGGTATTAAGATCTTTAAATTATAATTTTCCTCTCAAAGAGACTTCGTTGTACACACACACACACACACAAAACAACATTAAATAATGACATGATATTATAATGATAAAAGCACTTACCAGAGTTTTTCCAGATCAGATCCAAATCAATCCTCACACGTAGCTATTTTAATTACCTCTCAAACTACCTAAACTATTTATAGATATGTTTAGTTTTACTGTCGGGTCACTAATTATTGGATCCGCGAGCTGCATGATACTGGCGTGTTGTCAGGAGAGGGGGAGAGCGCTCCGTTTATTATTCCTGTGTTATTGTAAATTACTGTACACGTTTGAATAGTTAATTAATCTACTATAATTAGTTGGTTTAATATCGAATCATATCAATTTGTTTCAAAAAGCTCAATAAATAACATAGAAGACCTTTGACCGGAAGATTTAAACTGTAACGGACATGTTGACCGGACAGGAGAGGGGAGGAGGAGGGGGGTGGGTTGAGAGGGGTGGGGGCTGAGAGGGGTGGGGGCTGAGAGGGGTGGGGGCTACGGGGAGGATGTAACACCTGTATGTGAGGGGGAGGGGGGGGGGCTGAGAGGGGTGGGGGGCTACCGGGAGGATGTAACACCTGTACGCGATAACACCTCGAACAAAGGGGCTCATTAGCATATCAAAGGGGGCTCATTAGCATAATTAGGGGGCGGGACTTAGAAGGTGTGACCTGTCACTTTTTTATGCATACTAATGAGATTGAAGCGGGATTGGTATTACTACTCACCTTCTCCCACCAGGCCGATGTTCTATTGTTCACCCAGAGAGAGCGCGGGACACGACGCGTTCCGCAGTATTCGCATATCTGGAACACATACAAAGACACAAATTAGCCCTACATAACTCCATAAATCCTACATTAGATAGTATTAATGTGATTTAATGAACGTACCATTGCTGTTCTTTGGGCGTGATAACGGTCATCCTCCTCAGCTGTCCTACGGCGAAACATGTCCATAGCGTGTGCTTTTCGTCGTCCAATCCTTTTGTTAAGGCTTCTTAACCGCCTTCGCCTTTGCCTCCGACTCAGCATTTCTATTGCATTTGAATGGTCGATCTGTATTTGGATTTGTGGCTGAGTTATTGGCTTAAATAACTCAGTTACGAAGCTGTATAACACGAGCACCAAAACGTCAACTCCATACCGTGTCTGAGGTCGGAAGGTAAACAGAAGCATACAGCGGAAGCGGAAGTTTTTTTTCTTCTTCTTCTCTCGGTTTTTTGGCGAATTGCAACTTTAAGGTGCATACCACCACCTACTGTACTCGCCGTGAAGTTGTTTGTGGCCTGCCAGTAAACCGAAAGCAGAAGAAGAAGAAGTGACGTCAGCGGCTCATTTGCCTAATCCACCCCCAGGAACTCATTTTGGTGTGAACGCGATCTGCTTTAGTTCATCAGAACTAAAAGAGCTCTCATGAACTAAAGTTCTCATGAACTATTGTGGGAAAAGTACTTGGTGTGAACGCGCCTATAGACATCAAAGTGGGCTTGAGCCCCTGCCCTTTTTCTTCCTCCAGAGAAACTTTCTCTGAGAAAGTATGCATACTAATGAGATTGAAGCGGGATTGGTATTACTACTAAGGTGGTGCCAACGTACACCAATGTGCAGTGGATCAAAGATTTACGAATGTCCAAGGGCTCTTTTCAACTCCTCTGTATTCGCGGGGCAAGACATGCGCACAGCCCTTATGAGGCATCTGAACAGCATGGAAATTGTAAATTGACAATAAAGCTGATCTTTTGTACAGTGCATTTGGTTCTCTTTTTTATTTACCACAGTCAACAGACACAATTACAATAGTGCAGACACACCTTAGTGCAAAGATTAAATGTCAGTATCAAAACAGTACTCATACTGTATATTTGTATATTAATATGAGTATATTATTATGTTAAATGTGTGTTAAAGACAATGGGATGAGGTTGAAAGCTCTTTAAAAAGCTTTTGTATACCATCTTTACTGTGATAAATACATACATGTTAAGCATACACACCTGAAGAACTACGTTACACACACACAGGTTAGTCTGTGTACCGCTGCACTGCTGCTGGTTTAAACAAAGACAGTCATGATGCTAGTGCTGTGCATGTAGGTTCTCTTTTATTTATCAGCAGCAGATCAATAAGTGTCAGTAGTATCAAAACAATATAATAACAGTGGCAATATATATATATATATATATATATATATATATATATATATATAATAACAATAGGTAGGCTCAGCAGCAGACACACCTTAGTGCAAAGTTAGGTGTCAGTATTAATAACAGTGGCATATATATATAATCACAATAATACAAAATTAACTGTCCCAGGTGTAGGCAATTTGGGGTGAAGTGTCTTGCCCAGGGACACAACGACATCCTGACTGCAGTGGGGTTTGAACCTGTGCTCCCCTGATCCGAACACCAACGCACCAGACAACTGCACCACACGCCTCCTAACAAGTCATTGTACAGTTTATCAACGACGACAAGTTTTTCTTAATTTTTGTATTGAAGGCCTGTTGGATTTAATCAGCTCACTGCCAGAAGCCCAGCCTGAAAGGTATTTTGTTGCTCCACCTGGCACCATGAGCAGCTGGTCGTCCGATTCCTGGGCCTTGTGTGAATGCAGCAGACGTTCGTCGTGCATCTCCTTGGCACGCAGGTCCTCATTCTCCTTGCTGACCATGGCACGGCAGTCCATCGCATGATGGTGTCAAGGAAGCTGTCATCCCATGCCTGCTTTCCTAAGGTGAAATAAGCAAGATACAAGATCAGTTTAATCGCAACAACGAGACAACATTGCACATGGTGCAGGCAAGGACAGTGTACAAAATGCAGGTGTAAAGTAGAAGATAAGATAGGATCAAATAATATCAAATAAAAAATAAATATCAAAGTGCCCTTATTTATTGTTTTGTGCTTAATGTATGCTTGAACTTTGTTTTATAGGGATTAGTGGACATCAGTTAGATGTGTAACCTTCTTTCAAGGCCAGAGTAGTTACAGTGTAAGTGGATTGACATCTAACATAACATGGCTCAGTATAATTATAACAATCAATAAAAAAAAGGAAAAATAAATAGAATTTCAATTACATTTCTACTTAAATGTGCAAAATATTAGAACATCAGTCTTTGTGGCATGCAGGTAATCAACTGTTTAAGCTTTTACCATTAACATGTAGAATGAATGTTGCAAATGACTTGAAATTATAGCAACTACAATGTATTGTTAGAGGTAGCATTATGTCCAGCTAGCATGCTAATTGCTAACGTTATATTATCGTTTTATCCCGGAGGGGAAAACTAGTTTCTAATCCTGAGAGAAACACCTCGCCTGAAACACACGATTAGTGCCATGAGTTAGTGAAGCAAATTACAGAACATTGCACACTTATTCACAAGTCAAAACGTGTTCATAGCGGGCACGGCTGAGAATAGCTAGCTAGCTAGATGTTGTTAGCCAGCTTGGACCTATGATAGCAAGTTCTAGCATGGCTAGCTCGATCTACTGAGCAAATAAAAGTACATCTAAGACCAGTATTGTGCAGATTAAAACAGTGCAGTGCATGTATTTTATTTTACCTTCGTAGTCGTCCCAACATGACTTTGCCAGGTCTGCTAACTTGGCTGAGCCACGGAAACTGCATTCAGTAGAAGCTTCTGAACGCGGCGCTCCGCGTCCTCCGAGTAAATCGACAGAAGCGCCGACACATCCTCATCACTCCACCGCTCCGATGATTTATTTAGTGTTGCTATAATAACTGCTTTCACAAAAGTAATCTCTTCGGGTGCGCTGGCCGAAGCGAGCAAATACAATGGCCGCTTACAAAAAGAAATTCAGAGTCAAACGGGCGTGGTTTGCATTCCGCACAACCAATCAGACGTATGAACTATTTTCTCCCACGACAGTCCCTGCTCTCTAGCAGGGACTGAGAAGCGGGTCAGATGAACTAATTTGAACTACTTTAGTTCCTGGGGCTTTTTGGTGTGAACGCAAATATATAGTAGTTCTGATGAGCTATTGTGGGAAAAGTACTCCAAAGTACTCCGGTGTGAACGCGCCTTATATGTGCACGTGCCTGCTGGGCTAGGTTTACAAATGTCATCTACTAAACATGGTCAGTACCCCTTTAACTTGACCACAGGTGTAGTCAAGTTGGAGTCATATGTGTCTCATTGGTAGCCAAAAATAAGGTGAGAATATAGTATAGAATACAGAGCCAAATACAGAGCACTTCTATAAGGAAAGTTCACTATTAAACCCACCACTCCTATATCCTGCCTGGATTACAGTAGATCCTCCAGACCAGCCTTACCCCTTCCTCTTACGTTTCCTCAGTGCTCAATGAACAACAATACCTGTAATAAAAGTTGAACTGACATATTGTTGAGGAGTGGTCCGTGCTGGAGAAAAGTCAATTTGGAAAAGCTTGAGCAACGCCCTGATTATGAGTCGTTATTCCAGTAAAACACGTAAAGAGTTGCTTTCCAATATGTCAAAGATGTTGGTCCTCGTTGTGAAGTGTAAGTCTACTATACAGTAAATTACCTCTAATGTTAAAAGACTAAAATGGCAATAGGTTTCACTCATTTGATCTTTAAAATCAAAATATGCATTTAGATTTGTCAAAACAATCACTGATGGATGTTAGAATGTGTCTCAGGGTCCTGATTCAGTATCTGATGTTTCACTGTCCTCTAGTGGAGGATCTTAAGTGAGACACATTCAGGCGTCATCACTCAGAGAGCTTCCTCCACCGTCTGCTTTAAAGGGTCAGCTCACCCAAACTAAAACACTTATTTCCCCCTTTGTGACGGTCTGTCTGTTTTCCTGTTTTATTTTAAAAAGTGTTCACCTCCTGTCTTATGTCTGTGTCTGCTTCCTGTCTCTGTGTTTTCCCTCCTTTTTGATTTTTGATTCTGTTCACTGGGTACCATTGTGTTTTTCCTGCCCTGCCTAGCTCTGTCTTGTCCTTTAATTCGTTATGCATGAATTTAAGTTCTGTTTTTTCTGTTTGTTTTGTGGGTTCTTTGAGATTACTAAGAAGTGATTTCTGGTTTGTACGCTGTATATCAAGACAACCTTCAACAAAGGTAATGTTCTGTGTCGAGACCTTCTCTGCCTCTGCCTTACCCTCGGGTCATCCACCTCCCTGAGTCAGTAGCATATAAGCAGTGAGTAGTATATAAGCACCAAACGTGTCTTTAACCATATTTTTCTTTTTCAAGAAAAGTTGATATTTTGTTAAAAAACATTACTTTATTGTGTGGTGGGTGTTACTGGTAATAGGCTCATCATGCATATTAATAATCTAAAGAGGAAGTAAACCTAGTCTCTTACCAGCCTGATATCCGTCTTCTGCTCATTGCTACAGAGGAGAGGCATCTTTCAACACATGGTTCCTCCTTCACTGTAAGTAGAAACAGTTTCTTGATGTAATGATTCTGTATACCTCCTGTGAACATTATTTAATCTGACATGTTTTATAGTCTCACAGAGATGAGAGGAGCAGCTATGAGTTTAACTGCAGCAGCGAGTGGATTAGTTGTCTTCCTGCTCTCTGTGTCAGGTACTGTACATCTACACTTACATTCATCACATGAACAGAGGGGATTCTGGGGAAATGTGGGACTTGTAAAATCAGGTCACATGTGGGAATAAGTGGGATGGATTTGTGTAAAAGGCAAACCTAGCAGAAACATTTAAAATGTATTTGTGTGTAGAATTGTAGAAACTCAAAGACGTTACTAGTTTTTTTGATGGATTTTCTGAAGATCTTGTTGTGCGTTGCCACTGTCCTTTGCTCCAATCATCTGCATACAATACCAGTTTGCTTTTCACTTTTACAAGCGTTAAAATGAGGATATAGTGTATGCATAACTGTTCCATCCTCTCTCTGTGAAAACATTTTGCTTTGTTTTTTCTTAAGACGACTTAAAGAATCTCCAGCTCTGTTTTTATTAAGTTTAAGTGATTTAGAGAGATATTCTTAATCTAAGTCATAACATATTGACTCAACTCTTATGGATCATACCTCTGCACCAAACCCTTCTAGTTCCTTCTCTCCTCTCTGACCTCAGAGTTATATTCACACTCTGAGTTTAAAGCAGTCTTCTTCTTTTCCTTATCTGTATATCAGACAGAAGCTGCTCACACCTCAGTGTTCTGCATTTATTGTTATTGTTCACACTTACCTCAGCAGCAACCTGACCACAGAGCGAACAGAGAGGGAACTGTTCAGAGAATCTCACACTATTCTTAATATGATCGCTAATCATTCACTGTTCATTTATATGAAGGCATTTTCCAATCTTGTGTCAGACTGACCATACCCTTTTTGCGTAGACTTCTGTTCTACCTGGTTTGATTAAGAAACAACAAAGTCAACGAGTATCATTGGTTTTAAAGTGCCTAAGAAGGAATTCACATGTGTTTTTCTGCTCTATCCCAGTAACGTTTGTAAAATGTTTATTTTTACATTCTTTGTTGAAAGTACTGTTCAGGCAATTTCTCAACATTTTATAGATTAACTTTGATTCTAGTTTCTGATGTGCTCTGTGTTTCAGTGGTTCAGGGTCAGCGTGGTTGGGGAGTGACTTGCTCTTCTTCTAAGATCTGTGCAGTGAAAGGATCAACAGTGGAGATAAGATGCAGCTTCACATACCCATCTACATGGAATGGTGGTGTTAACACATTAGAGAATACATTCTGGTTCACTAAAAAGAAAGGTGGTGAACTTGTAGATCTGACCACAGACTCAGAGTATTCAGGTCGTGTAGAGGATCTCTGTGGAAACAACATCTGCACTCTGAGAATCAGAAACCTGAGAGAGAGCGACTCAGCTGAGTACAGGTTCTGGATCAAAACAAACCAAGCTACATACTCGGGTCATCCAGTCACTTTGTCCGTCACAGGTATCTGAAATTGTACTCTTAAAAAATTTAACTTTATATTTTAATTTTGATACATGAACATTATTGATCTTTATTTGTTATGTTTGTACCTTTATTCAGATCTCCAGGTGAGCAGATCAGGATCATCTACTCTCCTTCAGTGTCTCAGCAGTTGTCCACCTGGTCAAACTTCCTACATCTGGTTTAAGAACAGACAGCAAGTGAAGGAAGACACATCTTCTTATGCAGACTTCAGATATGACTCAGCAGACAGTTATTCCTGTGCTTTGAAGGGATATGAGGACTTCCCCTCTCCTTCAGTGTGTGAGTTTACTCAAAGTCTTCCACTAACATAATAACATTAACATACAGTATAACATATATCATCATTGCACTCATTTATCTATTCACCCACCAGAGGTCGCCAGCAGACATGGCAGTGTCCAAAGACACTGAACCAGGGCTCTAGGTTTTCTGTTTGATTTTAAAATAGGATAAATATAATCTTGCTACGAGGGATGCTACTAGAAAGAAGAATAAAGGAGAATTATGAAGGAAACTTTTTCCATGACATAAAGATTAATACTTTCCCTCAAAGTGTTTAGATTTCTGATTAAGTTAACCACCCACTCTGTGTTTTATTAAACTATTATTCATTAAAATATCTTCCACTGTGGAATTAAATGTGAAATGTGTTCATATTATCTCCTCCAGATGCTCCAAGCTTAAAAATGTTTTGGTTTGTGTTTGTGAAAAACGTTTCCTGCTTTGTGTCTCTGGACATTTGCAAGATGCCATTATATCTACCCTTTAATGTTAATTACTTTAAACACATCTCCTCCAGATGCTCCAAAGCTCCCCTCTGTGTCAGTGAGTCCCTCTGCTGAGATAGAGGAGGGCAGTTCAGTGACTCTGACCTGTAGCAGTGATGCTAACCCAGCAGCTAACTACACCTGGTACAAGGAGGATCAACATGCACACCTTTCTTCTGTCAATGAAGGACCACGTCTCGTCTTCACCTCCATCCTGTCCTCTGACTCTGGACAGTATTACTGCAGAGCTGAGAACGAGCTGGGGAGTACAAGATCTGAATCCATCTCTATTGATGTGAAATGTGAGTAAAACCCAGATGATTTAAAAAGCATCATGCAACCATTGCCAACTTTGTTCACAGTCTGCTGCTGTAGGTCAATGAGATGGAGAGCAGCTACAGTAGAGGATGAAAATGAAGTTTTATCTACAATTGGCTCCCAAATCTGCACGTATGTTCAGGGTATTCAAGCCAGCAGTAATACAGAAAACGATATACTGTATATACACAACATAATTGTTTTCTTCAGCTCTATACCAGTCAAAAAACACTTCCATATTTCAGATGCACCCACACAAATAACTACGTCTCATTTCAATACTCAATTCAACATGATGTATTTGTAATCTTTTGTTGATTTATTGTATCTCCTCCAGATGCTCCAAAGCTTCCCTCTGTGTCAGGGAGTCCCTCTGCTGAGATAGAGGAGGGCCGTTCAGTGACTCTGACCTGTAGCAGTGATGCTAACCCAGCAGCTAACTACACCTGGTACAAGAAGAATGAAGACTCTCCAAAAGCTTCAGGACAGATCTTCAACATCACTGACTTCAGAGCTGAACACAGTGGGAGTTATTCCTGTGGAGCCCAGAACAAGTTAGGACGTAGTAACTCCACCTTTCATCTGGCTGTTGTGGCAGGTAAGTTTTATGCATTCATCTAAAACCACACACTTATCAGCTTGTTTGTTTTCAGTCACATTGTCTGGGTAGGAGGCTGAAAAAGGAGTGTGTGTTCAAATGTACCTTTCCGGTTCGGGGTAGGGGTTGTTTTCTTTCTTTTACTTAAGGAAATAATTATCCTGAGGGTCCAGATTCAGTATGGGGTGCAGTCATTCCCTGTGCACTCAAGAGTGAGAGTTGTGTCTGTTTTGTGAAGCTTATGCCAAGTGCAAGTGCCCACAGGCTGAGAGATATTCCATCGGTATTGAGAAGGAAATAATGAATGGAGTATAATCACCCGTTCATCACAAAACTAACAATATCATGAATGTGTTTGCATTTGTTTCAGCTTCTTGAACATTGGACAAGGTTTTTTTTATTAACATTATTTTTACAACAAATTATAGTTTTTTAGTTTTAGTTTTTTTTAACCTGTTAAGCCCTGAGCCTGTTTTTCAGGTCTCAGGCTCGAAAATGACATTCCCAGAACAAATGACCATATCTTCCCTTCTAAAAGGATTAAATTAATAATCTTTTTTCTCAAGTAATGATAAACCTGTGAGTTGGATGTAGAAAAGTCAGAATCAATATAGACGTTTTTTATTTTAAAGAAAATTCAGATTTGACATAGTAAAAAACTGTAAATTATAGTGTCCGTCCAAAGATTCTTTTTTACTTATAGTTAAAACTACCCTTGGATGATGGGTTAGTAGACTAAAAGCTTTAGCAATCCAAAGTACAACATATAATAAGTACCCTGTATCAAGATTGATGCAAAACAAGTGACATTTGACCCTTTTAGAGAGATTTAGCACAAAAAAAACACTTCTGGGGTCATTTGGGTGGATTTTCCATATCTCTGGCCCCCCTTGCTCGATTTTGATGGTTGACACCTCTTTCTGACCGTTAGAGCCAATAGAATCGAAGGGGGAGTCCCCACACACACTCATTGTGAAACAAAAAGGTGGGGGCTTTGCGCATGTAATTTTGCATTAGAGTGAAGCTACACTCTAGCTCTGATATCTAGAAACGGAAAAACATGGATTATCAATCTCATTGCTCATGGATTATCAGAAATCATTTCAAAGGGACACAGACATGGGCGGCGCCAGGATTTTTTTGCTGCAGTAGCTTAGCAGTTGCTATATGACAGCACGGCGTTGCTAGTTCATTTTCAAAATAAATAAACAAACAATACCAGTGGGCCAAGCACGAGCCTGTTCATATTGAGAACAGGTATTTTATCACCGCTATTCAAGATCACAGATCACGAGCCTTCAATGTCGAAAACGTTCTCTTTATTTTATGGTGTTGATGGCCACAGCCACGCCTTACAGAGCCAATCAATAGTATAACACTCATTATGACTTTTCCCCACACTCGAACACAACTCCTACCGTCTCGTACTCCCTACACACACCGGAAAACGCACACACATACCTGGAAGGGGCGGTCTCTCCCTAACTCCCACCAACAACATTGCCTAAATAACTTTACAAATGTACTAAACTGTGCACATCTGATAACTGAAATAACTATTAACTTGGACACGCTACAATATTATCATTAATATTTACATTAAAACATTCCTTTGACACTTATAACATTACTTTGCAAGGTAAGCACAACCAAAATAAGTTTGTAAAAGCAGAATTTGAACACTGTTTCTGTGCTCCTACAATATTTGTGTATAATACCATTACACCCTAAGCGTACACAATAGTGATCGTTCACTGTTTCAACTGGCATGCTGTGGCATTTAACCTCATCACCACACCGCAAACAGACAGACACAGACACACAAACACACACACACAAACACACACACACACACACACACACACACACACACACACACACACACACACACACACAAACACACACACACACACACACACACACACACACACAGGGTTGTCCGGCTGGACCGGCTCTGTTGGAGATCGCGGCCGTTTACGCTGACTTGTGAGAAATCTTTCCATTTTCGATCTGTGTTCACATAGGCCTACTGAGAATTATAACAACATTGGCCAAGTAACACTTCGCGCTTTAACTTACAATGACCCCTGATAGATCTCGCGAGAATGTGTATAAATATATATAGATACATTTTCATAACAAAACAATGGGGTTGCTAAGCCGTAGCTAGGCCAATTGTTGGAGTTGCTATAGCAACTCCAAGCTACCCCCTGGCGCCGCCCCTGGACACAGACACATTGGATTAACCTATGGATTAACTTCAGCAGCGTTTTTTATCGTTTTAATGCCATTGAAGACCACTTTGGAGAGACTACAGAGCCAAGGTAACCTTGTTAGCATTTTTAGCTACCCAGCGTCAAATGTTTGGATGTCTGTTTTTGTTTATCACGTCGGAATTTCGTATAATTCAGTGATAATGAGGGTACCCATCGATTCTGTGTCACCTCACGATGTGAAACGATGTCATGGATGTGGAGAAGAGATAAATAATAAGCTTTTGTGAGTGATTTTCGGTGCAGTAATCTGTTAGCATTTTTCGCTCGTTGCTAATTCAGAGGCTCAGTGTTAGCATTGTGGGTTTTCTTTTGAAAAAAAAGATCAGTTAGATGAGTTTCTTCCCGTTACATGGATATAAAACATTCATAGTTTATTAAATGAACATGCCCTCAGACACTGTTTCCTGCAAGATGTTGCGGCAGTGCCCCGGTACCGGGGTCTCTCGGGCTTAACAGGTTAAGGAATAGGAAGTCTGAAAATATAGTCTTACACTGCTCCTAGTACTCGGATGGGTTGAAAGCAGAGAACAGATGTCACTGTGTGTGCTGTGTGTTCTGCAAGTGTGACCATTACAGAGGGTTTCATCCCTGCAATTCTATTCTATTATTATCTGTTATATTACACACCCCCTGTAATACTCCAAAGTGCCCCTAGGGGTCCTTGTATCCATATTTGAGAAACACAGCTGTATTAACCATCTGTTCTCTGTTGATCACTGTTTCTCAGGATCATGGCTACCAGCTTTTGTATCAATCCCTGTTGTTCTCCTGGCTGTCATTTCTCTCTCTGTCTTCCTGTGGATCAGGTGAGCAGATCTGATCATCTTAATCATTGTTTGTTAAATCATTAAAAGTCTGTTTGTCTGGTGTCAACATTTGATCTTCTTTTTCTTTATAAACTCTCCTAACCAGAAGAAAGAGGGCTTCTAGTAGTGATGGGAATTATGGCTCTTTGAAGGGAGCCGGATCTTATGGCTCCGTTCCTTTCAAAGAGCCGTTCAAAAGAGCCGTTCAAAAGAGCCGTTTTTTTAAGGTTACTAGGTTTATCTGCAAAATAATCACCAGGATAATGATTGACTGTATTGCCAGACCTAATGTCAATAATCGGCATTGTAAACATGACACAAGGTGGCGCCATATCCATGTCATCATGTCAGTGAATGTACTTTGAATTTACCCTCTGTATGTGTTAAGTAAATAAAGTTGCCTTGCCTTGAATGAAATTCATGCAACTCTTAATATTAGATACTGTGTTTTTAAGTGGCGATGGAGATTATTTGTTGATCCTGCTTTAAAGGATATTTTGCCTTTACAAATGGTGCGCTTTATCACTGCCTGGGTTTTGGTTGAAGTGAATCCAAATGCTGCTGCGTTTTCGCGTTTGGCTCATTTACCATCCGAAAAACACGTTGTCTACCTGTCCTGTACCACTTGTTATGACTTCTCTCTCTCGCGTATTCCGTTAAGACCCACCCCATCTCACTCCTCGTGCTGAAACCTACCAAACAGAGTAGGGGCGGATCTTCACAGAATACGTTTGGGGAACAAAATCAAGCTTTTTAAAAGGCGAGTGGATTTTGGCAGGCAGTGAGTGCGGACCAACGATTGAACGATAACAAGAACGGCTCTCACAAAGTAGGACTCGGTTCCCCTCGTTCGTACCAAAGAGCCGTTCAAAAGAATCGGCTCGTTCGCGACCGACACATCACTAGCTTCTAGAGACTCGTCTGAGCCTGAAGAGAGAGCGGACAACAGGGAAGAGGTGAGAATAGATGCTTACGTAATTAATCGAGTACAAAAGAAAACATATTACACTCAATTTATAATGAGGAGTATTTCATGGTCTTTAAGTGCTTATAGAAAATTGATCTGACATAGAAGGACCTCTTGCTGCTCTTTTTACATCCTTCTATAAAAAGTTAATTTCTATCACAATCTCTTTGACTCTCCTCTTAGACATGAGTACATTTCAAGTACATCCAGAAGTTTTCCTATCTTTTATCCTTTAATCTTTCTGTCATAAAGCATCAAGTTGATAAAGCAGGGATATTTTTCCATCATTTCCACAGCTGCTGTTGCTTTGGCCTTTTCTGTCCTGGGTCCATTCCTCTGTAAATGAAATATCTATTGATGTAAAAATGTGTAGCTGAAAGTGTTTTCCTCCCTGCAGTGTGTACCTGATCAGCCGGAGCAGCAGGATGACCTTCAGTATGCCAGCGTTCACTTCTCTAACAACCGGGCAGATCCTCTTTACTCCAACATGAGAGCAGCTCAGCCCCTCAGACACACGGAGCAACAGGAAGTCCCGGAGTACGCTGCCGTCAAGTTCAGCAGTGCTGCCCCGAGGTGAGCAGATCCTCACACAGGAACATTGTTCACATATCATTTAATTCCTTTTGCATTATTATTACCACTAAGAAATACATCATTTATCTCTCAGGACCAGAGGTCAGGACTCTGAAGAGGATCCAGCTGCATTGTACAGCACGGTCAACAAATCCAGATAAACACAGCAGGCGTTGCTTTTGAAGGATGATACTTCTGTTTTTTTACAATCACATTTCTATTTACACAGGGTAATGTGGATTTTTTAAATACATGTCTCAGGGTGGACCTCTCCAAGAATGAGGCGATGAGTTTTCAGCCTGGTTTTTATTAATCTGAATGGCTCAAATGTAAAGATTTTGTTAAGTATTGCACAGCTTCATGTACTGAATTGTAAATATTTCTTGTGTAACATGATTTTTGCCGCAAAAAAATTATAAAATGTAGAGATGTTGCAACAAGGGATCTGATCCCTAACTGCTGGCTTGTTGGAAAATGTAGATATTACTAAAGAGTTATAATTTACTGATAACAAACCCATTTCCATTGTTTTGTAAGTACATTTATCAACTTTATTCAAATTATATTTCTTTACAATGTTCTTCTTCTTGTGTAGACTGAAATATCAACAACTACTTGTTGGATTCCAAATTCCAAAATACATGTTTTTGAAAAGCACATTGGGATATCAGAGAGGAACATGCGTTTGCTGATGTAGTTGCAGTTTCATTCTGCTGCCACTAGGTTTCAGTAAAGAGCCGTATTTCACTGATGGAAAACCATTACCAAGAGCCTGTGAAGTAAATGTCTCTTTGGTGTGTGTATGGCCTTAATGTTCACACATTCTTATTCATCCATATTTGTTATGTAAAAGTTCCATTATCACCAATTGAATTTGTAAATGTCTTTGTTACTCTTTAAGTTTATAACCATCACAACTCATTGCAATTATCTGTTTTGCTTTGTTGTTTGCACCTGTTATTCTGACCCTTCTCTTTTGTTCTGTACTTCATGTGTTTACTTTTTTCTCTTTCTGTTCTGTATTGGTTTGAGTTAATAAATACAACATTTGAACAAGGAATGGTGGAGCTGCAGAGATATCCCTACCTGCAAATGATATTCTACTGACTTAACAAAACATACAGTATTTGTTTGGTGTAATTCTTGGCAGTCGATGCTCCTCAGAAGGTGTTGAGGAAGCTGAGGAGCCTGAGGTCTGGGCTCCGGGAACGACATCACGTTACCTGGAAGGAGAAATAAAGAAAATACACAATCAGAATCAGAATATAACCAAGTAGGCTATTTAATTGGAAGGTGTTGAAGCATACAATGAACATATTACTTATTATGACGAAATACACATACAGGCAAAATACTGCAAGAGTCAAACACAGAAATATAGAGCAGAAGAAAAAGGTGCATTGAAAAATATGGTAAATATAAATGTTTATTAAAATGAAATAGATTAAACATATTGATTATTAGTGGATGTAAAATGTAACAAAATAACCCAATCATTTTTCCCACACTTTATTCATCATCATTGCAGTGGTGTAGTTTTGTACTCTATTTATACTATATACATGGGCGTAATTTCCACTGGGGACAGGGGGGACATGTCCCTCCCACTTTTCAAAATCCCATTTGTGTCCCCCCCCCCCACTTTTTAAATGTGTTTATTTTTTTACGCAAGCGGTCATCGTCACGGAGGAGCGTCTGTGTGTGTGTGGCACGAGCGCATCTTGTGAGAGAGAGATAGAAAGAGAGAGAGAGAGACATAGAGAGTTATGGGGGTTGTTGTTAGCATTTGGTGCTAGCTCGGAGCCTGAGAGAGAGAGAGAGAGAGAGAGAGAGAGAGAGAGAGAGAAAGAGAAGAGAGAGAGTAGAAGGAGAGAAGAAGAGAGAGAGAGACGAGAGAGAGAGAGAGAGATGAGAGTGAGAGAGAGAGAGAAGAGAGAGAGAGAGCAGCGCAGAAGAGAGAGAGTCATAAAGGACCTCCTGAGTGGATTGGTTTGTAAACTTAGTCTAGTTATCTTCAGTGGGCTTCTCAAACGGTTTGGGTCATGCTATGTAAACAAAGTATTGCCATCTATTGTAATATTAGTTTGATAATATAAAATAAAGTTAAGAAATCCTTCCAATGTGTACTATAGGTCAGTACAAAATAAAAACACAGTTTGAAAGGGGAGTGATTAGTCAAATATGCATAAATAAAAAGAAAGAATGCAGACCAGGTAAGATAAAGATAGGAGAGAGGAGTTGATCAATGATTTGTTATTGGTTGTGAGCATATTCTAATGGTTTTTGATTATTGAAATATATACAGTTCTGTTTCATTTGATTGTTGAGAACTGTATCCATAAATCTCTTAATGTTGCCCTCAAAGTTCACCAGATTGATGCATTCAACTTCAATTTAAAGAAAAAAAATCTTCCCGGGGTGCATGCCCCCGGACCCCCCTAGAGGATGTGAGGTCATCACCAAAAAAAAAAAAGGTTCACATGGATAGGATACTAGATAAGTGTGCACACTCATTATATACACTACACATTTTTCTTGTATTTGTTAACACAAACCCCCCCACTTCTCAAACCAAAGTTACACCCTTGACTATATATATATATAGTCAAGGGTGTAACTTTGGTTTATTTTAAAAGCTTACAGCACCGGGAATTTCCAGCATATTCATGTTCTGTATTAACCTTAAAGCTCCCTGAGACAAAACTACAATTTGTCATATTGGGCTGAATAAATACACTTTGATTGACTTTTATTGATGGATTTGGCGCAAGAAGTACACTTCTCTTCAGAGCCCTCAAGATCCAGATATAAATGTTTATTAGCGTCAAAAATGGTGTTGCTATTAAAGGTTTTGCTTCTACCTAAAGCTCAGTAACAGGAGTGTAATGGATGGGATTTCTAACAGGTTTGAGATTTTTGATTTTGAAGCTCTTCTCCACTGTAGCAGTGAGATAACGCATACATTTAACAAGCAGCACAATACACACTAGGTTAAATCAACATGATAACTTGGCTTCTTCTGACTCAAAGACAACAGCTCTTCCTCTCAGCCACATCCGAATGATGGGCTGTAGTTCAGAAATGATGATCAAGTTATAGCCGGTATGTCCAGATCGAGGTAACCGTTTTTCTGTAAGAATGGAGGTTTGGTAAAGTTGGAAAGATACCATGGCTTACTGTTAATATTTACATTAATTATGTGACCGTCTCTGTTTCCTGTAGATATTCAATTGCTGTTTTTACTGCACTGTTAGTGTACAGTTTTACTATTATGCTGCTGTGTTTATTGTATTTTTGTAACTCTGGCATAACCAGAGCCGGCCCGACCCATTAAGCGACATAAGCGGCCGCTTAGGGCCCCCTATCAAAAAATGAAAAAAAAGAAGAAAAAAAAGTACACCCTCGCCGTGATAAGTATGTTTAATTAATTTTGTTAATATGCCTAGATTGCCTACTCTCAAAGTCATGTATTATATTATTGAGTCAATCATATAATACATTAACCGTGCTTTACCTGAACCTCATCATGAGAGGACGGCAGGATTGTAATTTCCCGTGTTCAGTGAATGCAACAGAGGCAAGGCACCAGACCAACCAGAGAGTTGAATGGAAATAAACATCTGTCTTAATGGCTGACAGGTACATATCCTGTGAGCTGTGACAATGTTTAAAATAAACTGTCAGTCGGATTCAGAGTTTTTGAAGATGGACATAAGAACATTTGTTCTTAAAAAAGACGACAATTCTCAAGTGGTGGCTCACACAACAACCCCAGAGCCAGCACTTGAGCCAGGAGAACAAGGTATGTAAATGTCAGTAAACTTCCAAGTTATGCGAATATGTAAGCAAAGCATAAATTACAGCTACGTTGACGTTACTTTGAATCGCGGGGGTAAGCTAAACCGTTAGCAAGTAGCTATAGCTAGCCAGATATATGAAATAAACACTTTGTCATACAATCTAAATGTAATGTTTTTTAGTGTTACCTGGTGATTTCAAAGAAAGCTCTCTGAGAAATGTTGACTTACTGTTCGACATGAAGCTAGAAGCTACCTTACAGTACACAGTTGATCCTGAGTCCTGTCAGTTAAAGTGTTTCATAGTTAGCTTAGCTAAGCATCAACCTAGCACTGAAATATATGGATGCTATGTGACAGTATTTCTGAGAAAAAGTCAGCTGAAATGGTGGCATAGTTGCCACTGCTTTACGTGTCGACAGCATGTTTGAATGTATTTGCAGCAGTAAATGTGGCTGTTTGACCACTGACGTTGCCAGAACAACACCTGAATTTAAATGTGCAACCTCTTTTTGTGACAGATTTTTGCATGAAATTATAATTCTTCTGAATGATATTCCTATTGACAGCTAGTTTCTATGTGAACATTATGAGATGGACAGCCAGAGAGAATAAATGAAAAACAGTTATGAAATACTATATGACAAAACAAGAATACAGTTTAAAAGGGGAGTGATTTGTAAAATATCCATAAAGAAAATCTGCTTACAGTTCTGTTTCATATGGGTGTTGAGAGATATATCCATAGATCTCTTAATTTTGCTCTCAAAGTGCACCAGATTGATGCTTGTAACTTCAATATTTAAAAAAAAATCTTCCCGGGCGAGCATGCCCCCGGACCCCCTAGAGGAGGTGAGTACCCCCCTAGAGGATGATAGGTCCACGGTGTTTACATGCTTATTTATACAATATGTGTGCTTATGCTAACATCATAAGACCAAAGTTGGTTCCGTGTTGTGTGTAGTGAGAATGCACTAGAGTGAGGGGGGCCCCCAAGTCAAAGGTCGCGTAGGGCCCCCAAAGGTCTAGGGCCGGCCCTGAGCATAACAATTTAAGTCTTATCTTATCTTATCTTAATTCCATCGTTTCTAAAGGACTCTGGTTGTGTTTTTCTGAACAGATGTAAATAATTGGACTGTCACTTCCTGTGATGAGTTTCAACAAATGTATTTACCTCACTGTCTGCTTTGTGTGACCTGAGTGTCTGTACAGTATGTGTGATGCTGTGTGTACCTGTGTGTGTGCTTTCTGTGTTACCGTGTGTACCTGTCTGTGTGCTTTCTGTGTTAATGTGTGTACCTGTCTGTGTGCTTTCTGTGTTACTGTGTGTACCTGTCTGTGTGCTTTCTGTGTTACTGTGTGTACCTGTCTGTGTGCTTTCTGTGTTACTGTGTGTACCTGTCTGTGTGCTTTCTGTGTTACTGTGTGAAACTGTGTCGGTTTTCTCTGCGTTGTGGCGGGGTGGTGCGGCTAGGTGTAAGAGGTCGGTTGCTGACAACGCCACCTGGGGGAGTTTCACCCAGAGACAGTTTAAGGGTTAATATCAAAGGCTACTTTATTTATAAAATACAGAATATCTAAAAACACCAGACACAATACATTTCAATAAAATCCACACTTTGGGGAAAAGGACAGGGCTGGGACTTACCACAGCGGCAGTTAACAAAAAGGGGAGCAAGGGGTCTAAACTAAATCACCCGTGACACTGCAAACCACACACAACGGACACGTGAAGAACACCACTGCTCCCACCAGGGAGTCTGCCGCCTCAGGCCCACAGCACCTGTCCGGCACAAGACAAAAGGTTAGGGTTCTGCCACGTTTGGTGCAGAAAGATAAACAAAGGAAAAACAATAAAATACACCAAATCTTAATTAATGTAAACACAAATGAATAAACAAATGAAACCAAATGAAAGCAAATGTAAATATCATCATTGCACTCATTTATTTATTTACCCACCAGAGGTCGCCAGCAGAGATGGCAGTGTCCAAAGGGACTGAACCAGGGCTCTAGGTTTTCTGTTTGATTTTAAAATAGGATAAATATACTCTTGCTACGAGGGATGCTACTAGAAAGAAGAATAAAGGAGAGTTATGAAGGAAACTTCTTCCATGACATAGATCAACATCAACATGTTAAATCAATCAATAGCTCCAACAATAATTACCGGACCATTGTGTGTCTGATTCCTTCCAGTCCACTTGATTATGAGTGTGATGTGTGTGTTCATGTTGGGTTGCCACTAACAGGCATGTGAGTTTCTCACGTCTCAGAGTTCTGCATTTCTCTGAAACAGAAGCAACCTGACCGCAGAGAGAGCAGAGAAGAAACAAACCAAGAGAAATAATATGGCATTTTCCATTCTCTCTGATAATGAATACTGTGCTCTTCATGTTGTTCAGTAAAAAACTGCCTTATGGTTTCACATGTTAATGCCTTCCTGTTCCTTCACTGCACCTGCAGACTGTGTGATGTCCTCAGTGCTCAGAGAGATGAACTGTTATTCTCTAAATCTGAATTTTCTTTTCTGGTGTCAGTGGTATATCGGCAGCCAAACAAGTTAAAGCCATAGTTTATTTTGTTTAAGAAAAGTTCATTTTCAAAACATAACTGTGTGACGGGTGTTACTGGTGTTTGGTTCATTATGCATATTAATAATCTAAAGAGGAAGTTAATCTAGTCTCTTAACAGCCTGATATCCGTCTTCTGCTCATTGCTACAGAGGAAAGGCATCTATAAACACATCGTTCCTCTTTCACTGTGAGTAGAAACTGTTTATTGATGTAATGATTCTGTATACCTCCTGTGAACATTATTTAATCTGACATGTTTTATAGTCTCACAGAGATGAGAGGAGCAGCTATGAGTTTAACTGCAGCAGCGAGTGGATTAGTTGTCTTCCTGCTCTCTGTGTCAGGTACTGTACATCTACACTTACATTCATCACATGAACAGAGGGGATTCTGGGGAAATGTGGGACTTGTAAAATAAGGTCACATGTGGGAATAAGTGGGATGGATTTGTGTAAAAGGCAAACCTAGCAGAAACATTTTAAATGTAATTGTGTGTAGAATTGTAGAAACTCAAAGACGTTACTAGTTTTTTTGATGGATATTCTGAAGATCTTGTCGTGCGTTGCCACTGTCCTTTGCTCCAATCATCTGCATACAATATCAGTTTGCTTATCACCTTAACAAGCGTTAAAATGAGAATATAGTGTATGCATAACTGTTCCATCCTCTCTCTGTGAAAACATTTAGCTTTGTTTTTTCTTAAGACGACTTAAAGAATCTCCAGCTCTGTTTTTATTAAGTTTAAGTGATTTAGAGAGATATTCTTATTCTAAGTCATAACATATTGACTCAACACTTATGTCGCCCCTCTGCACCAAACCCTTCTAGTTCCTTCTCTCCTCTCTGACCTCAGTGTTATATTCACACTCTGAGTTAAAAGCAGTCTTCTTCTTTTTCTTATCTGTATATCAGACGGAAGCTGCTCACACCTCAGTGTTCTGCAATTATTTTTATTTGTCACTCTTACCTCAGCAGCAACCTGAACACAGAGCGAACAGAGAGGGAACTGTTCAGACAATCTCACACTATTCTAATTAATATGATCGCTAATCATTCACTGTTCATTTATATGAAGGCATTTTCCAATCTTGTGTCAAACTGACCGTACCCTTTTTGCGTAGACTTCTGTTCTACCTGGTTTGATTAAGAAACGACAAAGTCAAAGAGTATCATTGGTTTTAAAGTGCCTAAGAAGGAATTCACATGTGTTTTTCTGCTCTATCCCAGTAACGTTTGTCAAATGTTTATTTTTACATTCTTTGTTGAAAGTACTGATCAGGCAATTTCTCAACGATTTATAGATAAACTTTGATTATAGTTTCTGATGTGCTCTGTGTTTCAGTGGTTCAGGGTCAGGATTACTGGGGAGTGACTTACTCTTCTACTGAGATCTGTGCAGTGAAAGGATCAACAGTGGAGATAAGATGCAGCTTCACATACCCATCTACATGGAATGGTGGTGTTAACACATTAGAGAAAACATTCTGGTTCACTAAACAGAAAGATGGTGAACGTGTAGATCTGAAAACAGTCTCAGAGTATGCAGGTCGTGTAGAGGATCTCTGTGGAAACAACACCTGCACTCTGAGAATCAGAAACCTGAGAGAGAGCGACTCAGCTGAGTACTGGTTCTGGTTCAAAACAAACCAAGCTACATACTGGGCTGATCCAGTCACTTTGTCCGTCACAGGTATCTGAAATTGTACTCTTAAAACATTTAACATTTTATTTTTATTTTGATACATGAACACTATTATCTCTTTTTTTAATGTTTGTACCTTTATTCAGATCTCCGGGTGCAGGTGAGCAGATCAGGATCGTCTACTCGCCTTCAGTGTCTCAGCAGTTGTCCACCTGGTCAAACTTCCTACATCTGGTCTAAGAACAGACAGGAAGTGAAGGAAGACACATCTCCTTATGCAGACTTCAGTTATGACTCAGCAGACAGTTATTCCTGTGCTCTGAAGGGATATGAGGACTTCCCCTCTCCTTCAGTGTGTGAGTTTACTCAAAGTCTTCCACTAACATAATAACATTAACATACAGTATAACATATATCATCATTGCACTCATGTATATATTTACCCACCAGAGGTCGCCAGCAGACATGGCCGTGTCCAAAGACACTGAACCAGGGCTCTAGGTTTTCTGTTTGATTTTAAAATAGGATAAATATAATCTTGCTACGAGGGATGCTACTAGAAAGAAGAATAAAGGAGAACTATGAAGGAAACTTCTTCCATGACATAAAGATTAATACTTTCCCTCAAAGTGTTTAGATTTCTGATAAAGGATGGAATCAAGTTAACCACCCACTCTGTGTTTTATTAAACTATTATTCATTAAAATATCTTCCACCGTGGAATTAAATGTGAAATGTGTTCATGTTATCTCCTCCAGATGCTCCAAGCTTTACAATGTTTTGGTTTGTGTTTGTGAAAAACGTTTTCTGCTTTGTGTCTCTGGACATTTGCAAGTTGCCATTATATCTACCCTTTAATGTTAATAACTTTAAACACTTCTCCTCCAGATGCTCCAAAGCCTCCCTCTGTGTCAGTGAGTCCCTCTGCTGAGATAGAGGAGGGCAGTTCAGTGACTCTGACCTGTAGCAGTGATGCTAACCCAGCAGCTAAATACACCTGGTACAAGAGGAATGGAAGTGCACACCTTTCTTATGTCAATGAAGGACCACGTCTCCTCCTCAGCTCCATCCAGTCCTCTGACTCTGGAAAGTATTACTGCAGAGCTGAGAACGAGCTGTGGAGTACAAGATCTGAATCCATCTCTATTGATGTGAAATGTGAGTAAAACCCAGATGATTTAAAAAGCATCATGCACCCAATGACAACTTTGTTCACAGTCTGCTGCAGTAGGTCAATGAGATGGAGAGCAGCTACAGTAGATGATGAAAATGAAGTTTTATCTACAATTGGCTCCCAAATCTGCTCGTATGTTCAGGGTATTCAAGCCAGCAGTAATACAGAAAACGAAATACTGTATATACACAACATAATTGTTTTCTTCAGCTATGCAGTCAAAAAACACTTCCATATTTCAGATGCACCCACACAAATAACTACGTCTCATTTCAATACTCAATTCAACATGATGTATTTGTAATCTTTTGTTGATTTATTGTATCTCCTCCAGATGCTCCAAAGCTCCCCTCTGTGTCAGTGAGTCCCTCTGCTGAGATAGAGGAGGGCAGTTCAGTGACTCTGACCTGTAGCAGTGATGCTAACCCAGCAGCTAACTACACCTGGTACAAGGAGGATGAAGACTCTCCAAAAGCTTCAGGACAGATCTTCAACATCACTGATTTAAAAGCTGAACACAGTGGGAGTTATTACTGTGGAGCCCAGAACAAGTTAGGACGTAGTAACTCCACCTTTCATCTGAGTGTTGTGGCAGGTACGTTTTATGCATTCATCTACAACCACACACTTATCAGCTTGTTTGTTTTCAGTCACATTGTCTTGGTAGGAGGCTGAAAAAGGAGTGTGTGTTCAAATGTACTTTTCCGGTTCGGGATAGGGGTTGTTTTCTTTCTTTTACATAAGGGAATAATTATCCTGAGGGTCCAGATTCAGTATGGGGTGCAGTCATTCCCTGTGCACTCAAGAGTGAGAGTTGTGTCTGTTTTGTGAAGCTTATGCCAAGTGCAAGTGCCCACAGGCTGAGAGATATTCCATCGGTATTGAGAAGGAAATAATGAATGGAGTATAATCACCCGTTCATCACAAAACTAACAATATCATGAATGTATTTGCATTTGTTTCAGCTTCTTGAACATTGGACAAGTGTTTTTTTATTAACATTACTTTTACAATAAATTATAGTTTTTTAGTTTTAGTTTTTTTTAGGAATAGGAAGTCTGAAAATATAGTCTTACACTGCTCCTAGTACTAGGATGGGTTAAAAGCAGAGAACAGATGTCACTGTGTGTGCTGTGTGCTCTGCAAGTGTGACCATTACAGAGGGTTTCATCCCTCCAATTCTATTCTATTATTATCTATTATATTACACCCCCCCTGTAATACTCCAAAGTGCCCCTAGGGGTCCTTGTATCCATATTTGAGAAACACAGCTGCATCTGTTCTCTGACTGTTGATCACATTTTCTCAGGAGGATCATGGAAGCTACTACCTTTTGTAACAATCCCTGTTGTTCTCCTGGCTGTCATTTCTCTCTCTGTCTTCCTGTGGATCAGGTGAGCAGATCTGATCATCTTAATCATTGTTTGTTAAATCATTAAAAGTCTGTTTGTCTGGTGTCAACATTTGATCTTCTTTTTCTTCATAAACTCTCCTAACCAGAAGAAAGAGGGCTTCTAGAGACTCGTCTGAGCCTGAAGAGAGAGCGGACAATAGGGAAGAGGTGAGAATAGATGCTTACATAATTAATCTAGTACAAAATAAAATATATTACACTCAATTTATAATGATGGTGGTCTTTAAGTGCTTATAGAAAATTGATCTGACATAGAAGGACCTCTTGCTGCTCTTTTTACATCCTTCTATAAAAAGTTAATTTCTATCACAATCTCTTTGATTCTCTTCTTAGACATGAATACATTTCAAGTACATCCAGAAGTTTTCCTATCTTTTATCCTTTAATCTTTCTGTCATAAAGCATCAAGTTGATAAAGCAGGGATATTTTTCCATCATAACCACAGCTGCTGTTGCTTTGGCCTTTTCTGTCCTGGGTCCATTCCTCTGTAAATTGAATATCTATTAATGTAAAAATGTGTAGCTGAAAGTGTTTTCCTCCCTGCAGTGTGTACCTGATCAGCTGGAGCAGCAGGATGACCCTCAGTATGCCAGCGTTCACTTCAACAACAACCCGGCAGACCCTCTTTACTCCAACATGAGAGCAGCTCGGCCCCTCAGACACACGGAGCAACAGGAAGTCCCGGAGTACGCTGCCGTCAAGTTCAGCAGTGCTGCCCCGAAGTGAGCAGATCCTCACACAGGAACATTATTCACATATCATTTAATTCCTTTTGCATTATTATTACCACTAAGAAATACATCATTTATCTCTCAGGACCAGAGGTCAGGACTCTGAAGAGGATCCAGCTGCATTGTACAGCACGGTCAACAAATCCAGATAAACACAGCAGGCGTTGCATTTGAAGGATGATACTTCTGTTTTTTTACAATCACATTTCTATTTACACAGGGTAATGTGGATTTTTTAAATACATGTCTCAGGGTGGACTTCTCCATGAATGAGGCGATGAGTTTTCAGCCTAGTTTTTATTAATCTGAATGGCTCAAATGTAAAGATTTTGTTAAGTATTGCACAGCTTCATGTACTGAATTGTAAATATTTCTTGTGTAACATGATTTTTGCCGCAAAAAAATTATAAAATGTAGAGATGTTGCAACAAGGGATCTGATCCCTAACTGCTGGCTTGTTGGAAAATGTAGATATTACTAAAGAGTTATAATTTACTGATAACAAACCCATTTCCATTGTTTTGTACATTTATCTACTTTATTCAAATTATATTTCTTTACAATGTTCTTCTTCTTGTGTAGACTGAAATATCAACAACTACTTGTTGGATTCCAAATTCCAAAATACATGTTTTTGAAAAGCACATTGGGATATTGGAGAGGAACATGTGTTTGCTGATGTAGTTGCAGTTTCATTCTGCTGCCACTAGGTTTCAGTAAAGAGCCGTATTTCACTGATGGAAAACCATTACCAAGAGCCTGTGAAGTAAATGTCTCTTTGGTGTGTGTATGGCCTTAATGTTCACACATTCTTATTCATCCATATTTGTTATGTAAAAGTTCCATTATCACCAATTGAATTTGTAAATGTCTTTGTTACTCTTTAAGTTTATAACCATCACAACTCATTGCAATTATCTGTTTTGCTTTGTTGTTTGCACCTGTTATTCTGACCCTTCTCTTTTGTTCTATACTTCATGTGTTTACTTTTTTCTCTTTCTGTTCTGTATTGGTTTGAGTTAATAAATACAACATTTGAACAAGGAATGGTGGAGCTGCAGAGATATCCCTACCTGCAAATCATATTCTACTGACTTCACAAAACATACAGTATTTGTTTGGTGTAATTCTTGGCAGTCGATGCTCCTCAGAAGGTGTTGAGGAAGCTGAGGAGCCTGAGGTCTGGGCTCCGGGAACGACATCACGTTACCTGGGAGGAGAAATAAAGAAAATACACAATCAGAATCAGAATATAACCAAGTAGGCTATTTAATTGGAAGGTGTTGAAGCATACAATGAACATATTACTTATTATGACGAAATACACATACAGGCAAAATACTGCAAGAGTCAAACACAGAAATATAGAGCAGAAGAAAAAGGTGCATTGAAAAATATGGTAAATATAAATGTTTATTAAAATGAAAGAGATTAAACATATTGATTATTAGTGGATGTAAAATGTAACAAAATAACCCAATCATTTTTCCCACACTGTATTCATCATCATTGCAGTGGTGTAGTTTTATACTCTATTAATATATAAATAGATAGATAGATATAGATAGATAGATTGATAGATCGATAGATAGATAGATATAGATAGATAGATTGATAGATCGATAGATAGATAGATAGATAGATAGATAGATAGATAGATAGATAGATAGATAGATAGATAGATAGATAGATAGATAGATAAATAGATAGATAGACACGAAAAGACACGACGGTGCAGTACACACCAATCTGAGTAGGACGACACAACGCTCATCGACGGGCCAACATCTATCGACATCTATCGACACCGAAAATCGGCTTGGTGTGTAACAGCTTTTACATGTTTGCGAGTAAGCGCAATGCACGCTGGGAAACAGGTTAAAATTATTAAATCGAAAACATTTTCTTTTAGTAAACACTGAAAACGGGTCCCACAGACCCAAACAGCACACAAAGGTTAAAGGTCAGCAGATAATAATGTTCAAATGTGCTAAATATATACACTGCAAAAAATAAATAAAAAAGAATAGTAAAAGTAGCTCACGACTTGTTTTATTTTTTGAATGTAGCTCTCATCCTAAAAAAGTTGGAGACCCCTGCATGAGAGCGTGAAAACTGTAACTATAAGTATCTGAAATAAATATGTGTAATGAAACAAATACCAATAACTGTATTGCATTGTTTTCTTATGCGCAAATACTGTCTTTGTCTTTTTCGTCCTGCATTTATTCTGCCCCCCCTCAGAAGATAACTGGCCCCAGCCTGGCCCCCCCCAGTCAAATTGGTCTAGAACCGCCACTGCATTATCGACTTGGTCATTCATGCTGATCAAGATCGCTCCGCTTCTCGTCGGGCTCCTGATCTGCCTGTCGGGTGTTCTTTTACCCATAATGACCGCCTCGCTGCACATTATCCCTTACATGTTTGCGAGTAAGCGCAATGCACTCTGGGAACACAGACTCCTTTCAAAATAAAAGCACTTCTTCTTCTTTGGTGTTTTACGGCTGTTTGCATCCACAGTGTTGCATCACTGCCTCCCTCTGGATTTTACTGTTTCTCACACTTTTATAAAGTCTTTATAAAGTCTTTCCACCAGACCAGACATTCTTAAAAACGTGCTTTCTCCACAATCTATTGACATGTGTATATACACTTTTTGCACTACTTCTTATTTTATTTTGTATTTTCTTTATTTCATTCTATATGTTGCATTGTTGGAGGAGCTCAGGTCAGAAGAATTTCATTGCCATTTCTACACTGTAGCTTATGTCCATATGACAAAAAAACCTATGAATCTTGAATCTAATCTTGAATCATGGGCGTCACTTTATTAGAAAAAGTGGTGGGGACAATTTCTCCAGATTTAACATCAGCACAGCAGAAGACAAATGATGTCCCTCTCCTGGGTGTTGAACCTCGAACACCTGCATGAAAACCCAAAAGCATAAACCTCTGGACCTGCAGTGTGTTTTTAAAACAATTAACACCCAACTACAGGTCTTGTTGTGATTTTGAGTGAATTTGTACTTTTATGCACACAAGAAGCAGCCAGGTATAGAGGACAGAACATGGCATAAGTATAAAATAAATACACGCATAAATACAGGAAAAGAATCAGGAATAAATACAGGAATACAAGAATAAATATATGTGAAAAAACCCAGAAATAAATACAGGAATAAATAAACGCAAGGAAGCTTTGTGTCAAGTTGTACACAGTGCAAGGAGAAACACTTCTCTCTTCAATACATATTTTTAAAAGCTTACAGCACCGGGAATTTCCAGCATATTCATGTTCACATATAAATGTTTATTAACGTCAAAAATGGTGTTGCTATTAAAGGTTTTGCTTCTACCTAAAGCTCAGTAACAGGAGTGTAATGGATGGGATTTCTAACAGGTTTGAGATTTTTGATTTTGAAGCTCTTCTCCACTGTAGCAGTGAGATAACACACACATTTAACAAGCAGCACAATACACACTAGGTTAAATCAACATGATAACTTGGCTTCTTCTGACTCAAAGACAACAGCTCTTCCTCTCAGCCACATCCGAATGATGGGCTGTAGTTCAGAAATGATGATCAAGTTATAGCCGGTATGTCCAGATCGAGGTAACCGCTTTTTTGTAAGAATGGAGGTTTGGTAAAGTTGGAAAGATACCATGGCTTACTGTTAATATTTACATTAATTATGTGACCGTCTCTGTAGATATTTAATTGCTCTTTTTACTGCACTGTTAGTGTACAGTTTTACTATTATGCTGCTTTGTTTATTGTATTTTTGTAACTCTGGCATAACAATTTAAGTCTTATCTTATCTTAATTCCATCGTTTCTAAAGGACTCTGGTTGTGTTTATCTGAACAGATGTAAAGAATTGGACTGTCACTTCCTGTGATGAGTTTCAACAAATGTATTTACCTCACTGTCTGCTTTGTGTGACCTGAGTGTCTGTATGTGTGATGCTGTGTGTACCTGTGTGTGTGCTTTCTGTGTTACTGTGTGTACCTGTGTGTGTGCTTTCTGTGTTACTGTGTGTACCTGTGTGTGTGCTTTCTGTGTTACTGTGTGTACCTGTGTGTGTGCTTTCTGTGTTACTGTGTGTACCTGTGTGTGTGCTTTCTGTGTTACTGTGTGTACCTGTCTGTGTGCTTTCTGTGTTACTGTGTGTACCTGTCTGTGTGTTTCTGTGTTACTGTGTGTACCTGTCTGTGTGCTTTCTGTGTTGCTGTGTGTACCTGTCTGTGTGCTTTCTGTGTTACTGTGTGTACCTGTGTGTGTGCTTTCTGTGTTACTGTGTGTACCTGTGTGTGTGCTTTCTGTGTTACTGTGTGTACCTGTCTGTGTGCTTTCTGTGTTACTGTGTGTACCTGTGTGTGTGCTCTCTGTGTTACTGTGTGTACCTGTGTGTGTGCTTTCTGTGTTACTGTGTGTACCTGTCTGTGTGCTTTCTGTGTTACTGTGTGTACCTGTCTGTGTGCTTTCTGTGTTACTGTGTGAAACTGTGTCAGTTTTCTCTGCGTTGTGGCGGGGTGGTGCGGCTAGGTGTAAGAGGTTGGTTGCTGAACGCCATCTGGGGGAGTTTCGCCCAGAGACAGTTTAAGGGTTAATATCAAAGGCTACTTTATTTATAAAATACAGAATATCTAAAAACACCAGACACAATACATTTCAATAAAATCCACACTTTGGGGAAAAGGACAGGGCTGGGACTTACCACAGCGGCAGTTAACAAAAAGGGGAGTAAGGGGTCTAAACTAAATCACCCGTGACACTGCACACCACACAAAACGGACACGTGAAGAACACCACTGCTCCCACCAGGGAGTCTGCTGCCTCAGGCCCACAGCACCTGTCCGGCACAAGACAAAAGGTTAGGGTTCTGCCACGTTCGGTGCAGAAAGATAAACAAAGAAAAAACAATAAAATACACCAAATCTTAATTAATGTAAACACAAATGAATAAACAAATTAAACCAAAATGAAAGCAAATGTAAATATCATCATTGCACTCATTTATTTATTTACCCACCAGAGGTCACCAGCAGACATGGCAGAGTCCAAAGACACTGAACCAGGGCTCGAGGTTTTCTGTTAGATTTTAAAATAGGATAAATATACTCTTGCTACGAGGGATGCTACTAGAAAGAAGAATAAAGGAGAATTATGAAGGAAACTTCTTCCATGACATAGATCAACATCAACATGTTAAATCAATTAAAGGTGGGGTAGGTAAGTTTGAGAAACCGGCTCGAGATCGCTAGAATTTGAAAATACACAACCGGAGAAAATCTGCCACTTCCTTACAGAGCCCCTCCTCCAACACACACGAACGCGCACATGACCAATGAGGGCACGAGATAAGTTTGTGCACAGATGGAAGGCTGACAGGCAGGTAGGCCATCCAGTTATTTTAGCCGGGCCGGCTAAAATGATTGGTCGTACTTTTTACAGTATTACGGCTTCCACAGATGACATTTTTTTATGGATATTTTGTCAAAGCACTTAAGATATTCATTGCTATCGGGATGTTAAGAGCATTCCATGGAATATAACAAAAAGTGTATCTCGAGCCGGTTTCTCAAACTTACCTACCCCACCTTTAATAGCTCCAACAATAATTACTGGACCATTGTGTGTCTGATTCCTTCCAGTCCACTTGATTATGAGTGAGATGTGTGTGTTCATGTTGGGTTGCCACTAACAGGCATGTGAGTTTCTCTCGTCTCAGGGTTCTGCATTTCTCTGAAACAGAAGCAACCTGACCGCAGAGAGAGCAGAGAAGAAACAAACCAAGAGAAATGATATGGCATTTTCCATTCTCTCTGATAATGAATACTGTGCTCTTCATGTTGTTCAGTAAAAAACTGCTGTTTACTAAAACTGCCTCGTGGTTTTTCAGGTTAATGCCTTCCTGTTCCTTCACTGCACCTGCAGACTGTGTGACTTCCTCAGTGCTCATAGAGATGAACTGTTTTTCTCTTCTTAATCTGAATGCTCTTTTCTGGTGTCAGTGGTATATCGGCAGCCAAACAAGTTAAAGCCATAGTTTATTTTGTTTAAGAAAAGTTATTTTTTGACAACAAAACATAACTGTGTGACGGGTGTTACTGGTGTTTGGGTCATCATGCATATTAATAATCTAAAGAGGAAGTAAATCTAGTCTCTTAACAGCCTGATATCCGTCTTCTGCTCATTGCTTCAGAGGAGAGGCATCTCTCAACACATCGTTCCTCCTTCACTGTAAGTAGAAACTGTTTATTGATGTATTGATTCTGTATACCTCCTGTGAACATTATTTAATCTGACATGTTTTATAGTCTCACAGAGATGAGAGGAGCAGCTATGAGTTTAACTGCAGCAGCGAGTGGATTAGTTGTCTTCCTGCTCTCTGTGTCAGGTACTGTACATCTACACTTACATTCATCACATGAACAGAGGGGATTCTGGGAAAATGTGGGACTTGTAAAACCAGGTCACATGTGGGAATAAGTGGGATGGATTTGGGACTGTCCTTTGCTCCAATCATCTGCATACAATATCAGTTTGCTTATCACTTTTACAAGCGTTAAAAAGAGAATATAGTGTATGCATAACTGTTCCATCCTCTCTCTCTGTGTAAACATTTTGCTTTGTTTTTTCTTAAGACGACTTAAAGAATCTCCAGCTCTGTTTTTATTAAGTTTAAGTGATTTAGAGAGATATTCTTATTCTAAGTCATAACATATTGACTCAACTCTTATGGATCATACCTCTGCACCAAACCCTTCTAGTTCCTTCTCTCCTCTCTGACCTCCGTGTTATATTCACACGCTGAGTTTAAAGCAGTCTTCTTCTTTTTCTCATCTGTATATCCGACAGAAGCTGCTCACACCTCAGTGCTCTGCATTTATTGTTATTTGTCACACTTACCTCAGCAGCAACCTGACCACAGAGCGAACAGAGAGGGAACTGTTCAGAGAATCTCACACTATTCTAATTAATATGATCGCTAATCATTCACTGTTCATTTATATGAAGGCATTTTCCAATCTTGTGTCAAACTGAACGTACCCTTTTTGCGTAGACTTCTGTTCTACCTGGTTTGATTAAGAAACAACAAAGTCAAAGAGTATCATTGGTTTTAAAGTGCCTGAGAAGGAATTCACATGTGTTTTTCTGCTCTATCCCAGTAACGTTTGTAAAATGTTTATTTTTACATTCTTTGTTGAAAGTATTGATCAGGCAATTTCTCAACAATTTATAGATTAACTTTGATTATAGTTTCTGATGTGCTCTGTGTTTCAGTGGTTCAGGGTCAGGATGGCTGGGGAGTGACTTGCTCTTCTTCTAAGATCTGTGCAGTGAAAGGATCAACAGTGGAGATAAGATGCAGCTACTCATACCCATCCACATGGCATGGTCGTGTTAACACATTAGAGAAAACATTCTGGTTCATTAAACAGAAAGATGGTGAACCTGTAGATCTGACCACAGTCTCAGAGTATGCAGGTCGTGTAGAGGATCTCTGTGGAAACAACACCTGCACTCTGAGAATCAGAAACCTGAGAGAGAGCGACTCAGCTGTGTACTGGTTCTGGATCAAAACAAACCAAGCTCCATACTCGGGTCTTCCAGTCACTTTGTCCGTAACAGGTATCTGAAATTGTACTCTTAAAACATTTAACTTTATATTTTAATTTTGATACATGAACATTATTGATCTTTATTTGTTATGTTTGTACCTTTATTCAGATCTCCAGGTGAGCAGATCAGGATGGTCTACTCTCCTTCAGTGTCTCAGCAGTTGTTCACCTGGTCAAACTTCCTACATCTGGTTTAAGAACAGACAGGAAGTGAAGAAAGACACATCTCCTTATGCATACTTCAGTTATGAGTCAGCAGACAGTTATTCCTGTGCTCTGAAGGGATATGAGGACTTCCCCTCTCCTTCAGTGTGTGAGTTTACTCAAAGTCTTCCACTAACATAATAACATTAACATACAGTATAACATATATCATCATTGCACTCATTTATCTATTTACCCACCAGAGGTCCCCAGCAGACATGGCAGTGTCCAAAGACACTGAACCAGGGCTCGAGGTTTTCTGTTTGATTTTAAAATAGGATAAATATAATCTTGCTACGAGGGATGCTACTAGAAAGAAGAATAAAGGAGAACTATGAAGGAAACTTCTTCCATGACATAAAGATTAATACTTTCCCTCAAAGTGTTTAGATTTCTGATAAAGGATGGAATTAAGTTAACCACCCACTCTGTGTTTTATTAAACTATTATTCATTAAAATATCTTCCACCGTGGAATTAAATGTGAAATGTGTTCATGTTATCTCCTCCAGATGCTCCAAGCTTTAAAATGTTTTGCATTGTGTTTGTGAAATACGTTTCCTGCTTTGTGTCTCTGGACATTTGCAAGATGCCATTATATCTACCCTTTAATGTTAATAACTTTAAACACATCTCCTCCAGATGCTCCAAAGCTCCCCTCTGTGTCAGTGAGTCCCTCTGCTGAGATAGAGGAGGGCAGTTCAGTGACTCTGACCTGTAGCAGTGATGCTAACCCAGCAGCTAACTACACCTGGGACAAGAGGAATGGAAGTGAAGAACTTTCTTCTCTCAATGAAGGACCACGTCTCGTCCTCACCTCCATCCTGTCCTCTGACTCTGGACAGTATTACTGCAGAGCTGAGAACGAGCTGTGGAGTACAATATCTGAATCCATCTTTATTGATGTGAAATGTGAGTAAAACCCAGATGATTTAAAAAGCATCATGCAACCAATGACAACTTTGTTCACAGTCTGCTGCTGTAGGTCAATGAGATGGAGAGCAGCTACAGTAGAGGATGAACATGAAGTTTTATCTACAATTGGCTCTCAAATCTGCACGTATGTTCAGGGTATTCAAGCCAGCAGTAATACAGAAAACGATATACTGTATATACACAACATAATTGTTTTCTTCAGCTCTATACCAGTCAAAAAACCCTTCCATATTTCAGATGCTCCCACACAAATAACTACGTCTCATTTCAATACTCAATTCAACATGATGTATGTGTAATCTTTTGTTGATTTATTGTATTTCCTCCAGATGCTCCAAAGCTTCCCTCTGTGTCAGTGAGTCCCTCTGCTGAGATAGAGGAGGGCAGTTCAGTGACTCTGACCTGTAGCAGTGATGCTAACCCAGCAGTTAACTACACCTGGTACAAGAAGAATGAAGACTCTCCAAAAGCTTCAGGACAGATCTTCAACATCACTGACTTCAGAGCTGAACACAGTGGGAGTTATTCCTGTGGAGCCCAGAACAAGTTAGGACGTAGTATCTCCACCTTTCATCTGACTGTTGTGACAGGTACGTTTTATGCATTCATCTAAAACCACACACTTATCAGCTTGTTTGTTTTCAGTCACATTGTCTTGGTAGGAGGCTGAAAAAGGAGTGTGTGTTCAAATGTACTTTTCCGGTTCGGGATAGGGGTTGTTTTCTTGCTTTTACTTAAGGGAATAATTATCCTGAGGGTCCAGATTCAGTATGGGGTGCAGTCATTCCCTGTGCACTCAAGAGTGAGAGTTGTGTCTGTTTTGTGAAGCTTATGCCAAGTGCAAGTGCCCACAGGCTGAGAGATATTCCATCGGTATTGAGAAGGAAATAATGAATGGAGTATAATCACCCGTTCATCACAAAACTAACAATATCATCAATGTATTTGCATTTGTTTCAGCTTCTTGAACATTGGACAAGTGTTTTTTTATTAACATTACTTTTACAACACATTATAGTTTTTTAGTTTTAGTTTTTTTTAGGAATAGAAAGGTTGAAAATATAGTCTTACACTGCTCCTAGTACTATGATGGGTTAAAAGCAGAGAACAGATGTCACTGTGTGTGCTGTGTGCTCTGCAAGTGTGACCATTTTAGAGGGTTTCATCCCTGCAATTATATTCTATTATTATCTATTATATTACACCCCCCCTGTAATACTCCAAAGTGCCCCTAGGGGTCCTTGTATCCATATATGAGAAACACAGCTGTATTAACCATCTGTTCTCTGTTGATCACTGTTTCTCAGGAGGATCATGGCTACCAGCTTTTGTAACAATCTCTGTTGTTCTCCTGGCTGTCATTTCTCTCTCTGTCTTCCTGTGGATCAGGTGAGCAGATCTGTTCATCTTAATCATTGTTTGTTAAATCATTAAAAGTCTGTTTGTCTGGTGTCAACATTTGATCTTCTTTTTCTTCATAAACTCTCCTAACCAGAAGAAAGAGGGCTTCCAGAGACTCGTCTGAGCCTGAAGAGAGAGCGGACAATAGGGAAGAGGTGAGAATAGATGCTTACGTAATTAATCTAGTACAAAAGAAAACACATTACAGTCAATTTATAATGATGGTGGTCTTTAAGTGCTTATAGAACATTGATCTGACATAGAAGGACCTCTTGCTGCTCTTTTTACATCCTTCTATAAAAAGTTAATTTCTATCACAATCTCTTTGATTCTCCTCTTAGACATGAGTACATTTCAAGTACATCCAGAAGTTTTCCTATCTTTTATCCTTTAATCTTTCTGTCATAAAGCATCATGTTGATGAAGCAGGGATATTTTCCCATCATTACCACAGCTGCTGTTGCTTTGGCCTTTTCTGTCCTGGGTCCATTCCTCTATAAATGAAATATCTATTAATGTGAAAATGTGTATCTGAAAGTGTTTTCCTCCCTGCAGTGTGTACCTGATCAGCCGGAGCAGCAGGAGGACCTTCAGTATGCCAGCGTTCACTTCTCCAACAACCCGGCAGACCCTCTTTACTTCAACATGAGAGCAGCTCGGCCCCTCAGACACACGGAGCAACAGGAAGTCCCAGAGTACGCTGCCGTCAAGTTCAGCAGTGCTGCCCCGAGGTGAGCAGCTCCTCACACAGGAACATTATTCACATATCATTTAATTCCTTTTGTATTATTATTACCACTAAGAAATACATAATTGATCTCTCAGGACCAGAGGTCAGGACTCTGAAGAGGATCCAGCTGCATTGTACAGCACGGTCAACAAATCCAGATAAACACAGCAGAGGCCTGTACTACGAAGCCGGTTCAACCTAACCTGGATATGTTTGAGTTACCCGGTTTACCTAATCCAAAACAAACGCACCCTCGCTAAGCGGTCCTACGACGCTGGTTATCAACTCGTTAACTCAAGACAGCTTTGCCCTATCTTGTTAGGTGCGCGTTCACATAAAAGGGGTGGTATTTGGAGCATTCGACCAATCACAAACATGGACAAGCATACTGACAGCGCAGCGCGTCATACTTCCTGAATGAAAAGTCAACTATAATATTAGACAAATATGAAGACGTTAAACTTTAAACATCCATGACTTAAACACTTTATCCAGGATAAAAGCCACATAGTTGTCGTAGGACCGGAAACCCAGAGTTTTCCCTGAAGTTAGCTCGCTAAGTGAAAATCCGGCTTCGTAGTACAGAGGCCTGTACTACGAAGCCTTCTTGAGCTGTATCTGGCCGTGCAACACTCACAGTGTCACATACTGTATGCAGAAGTATTATTTTAAGCAACACATTAAGTTGACGAAACACTGGAGTCAAATGTCCTAATTAAAGTCAGATTGTGTCTTAGACGGGGCAGTGATATCATAAACCTGTTAATGTATGCATTCAAACGCTTTTTCTTTTACCAGCTGTATTCACCTTGCAGGTGCAGCTATGTGGCTTTGATCCTGGATAAAGTGTTTAAGTCATGGATGTTTAAAGTTTAACGTCTTCATATTTGTCTAATATTAAAGTTGACTTTTCATTCAGGAAGTATGACGCTGCGCTGTCAGTGCGCTTCTCCATGTTTGTGATTGGTCAAATGTTGCTAACCCCGGCCCTTTTATGTGAACGCGTACATAACTAGATACAGTAGGGCAAAGCTGGCTTGAGTTAACGAGTTGATAACCAGCGTCGTAGGACCGCTTAGCGAGAGCGCGTTTGTTTTGGATTAGGTAAACCGGGTAACTCAAACATATCCAGGTTAGGTTGAACCGGCTTCGTCGTACAGGCCTCTGGCCTCAGGCGTTGCTTTTGAAGGATGATACTTCTGTTTTTTGACAATTACATTTCTATTTACACAGGGTAATATGGATTTTTTAAATACATGTCTCAGGGTGGACCTCTCCATGAATGAGGCCATGAGTTTTCAGCCTAGTTTTTATTAATCTGAATGGCTCAAATGTAAAGATTTTGTTAAGTATTTCACAGCTTAATGTACTGAATTGTAAATATTTCTTGTGTAACATGAATTTTGCCTCAAAAAAATTACAAAATGTAGAGATGTTGCAACAAGGGATCTGATCCCTAACTGCTGGCTTGTTGGAAATGTAGATATTACTAAAGAATTATAATTTACTGATAACAAACCAATTTCCATTGTTTTGTACATTTATCAACTTTATTCAAATAATATTTCTTTACAATGTTGTTCTTCTTGTCTAGACTGAAATATCAACAACTACTTGTTGGATTAATTCCAAATTCCAAAATAAATGTTGTTGTTGAAAAGCACATTGGGATATCAGAGAGGAACATGTGTTTGCTGAGGTAGTTGCAGCTTCATTCTGCTGCCACTAGGTTTCAGTAAAGAGCCGTATTTCACTGATGGAAAACCATTACCAAGAGCCTGTGAAGTAAATGTCTCTTTGGTGTGTGTACGGCCTCAAAGGTAGGGCAGGTACGTTTGAGAAACTGTCTCGAGATACACTTTTTGTTATATTCCATGGAATGCTCTTAACATCCCGATAGCAATGAATATCTTAAGTGCTTTGACAAAAAAAATGTGGAATCATCTGTGGAAGCCGTAGTACTGTAAAAAGCACGACCAATCATTTTAGCCGGCCGGGCTAAAATAACTGGATGGCCTACCTGCCTGTCAGCCTTCCATCTGTGCACAAACTTATCTCGTGCCCTCATTGGTCATGTGCACGTCCGTGTGTGTTGGAGGAGGGGCTCTGTAAGGAAGTGGCAGATTTTCTCCGGTTGTGTATTTTCAAATTCTAGTGCACTCGAGCTGGTTTCTCCAAAATTACCTACCCTACCTTTAATGTTCACACATTCTTATTTATCCATATTTGTTATGTAAAAGTTCCATTATCACCAATTGAATTTGTAAATGTCTTTGTTACTCTTTAAGTTTATCATTTTTCCCACACTACTGTATTCATCATCATTGCAGTGGTGTAGTTTTATGCTCTATTCATAGTATATATATATATATATTGTTAAGGAATAATTCTTCTAGATATCTAACCTTTTACTCTGACATGTGTTATCTCCTTTAAGGAAAGGCCTTGGTGCCATATGTGTTGTTGTCACCAGTGTGAGACCGGTCAACTTGACTGGCACGTAGGGTAATTGTTGTGAGAACACTGAGGCACTTCTTTATCGGTGTTTGTGGGCTCTAGGATGTGAAATCCTTGAGGCCATGAGCGTTGGACGCAGATGATTCAGTGTTTAGTCTACTCCTTCAGAGATGTTGATTTCTCTCTGTGAACCTGTTAAAAGGTCTAGCATAGAGAGAGGTTCTTCAGAATTGATGTGGCAACTCTACCGTGTAGTCAGAACCTCTGACTCTTTGATTTGTGATGTGAATCCTCCGGCCGAATACTCTGAATAAACCCATCAGTGTTTGACATCAAAGCTCCAACTCTCACCGTGTCTCCTTCCTGAGTCGGTGACTCCATGCATTACTACACAGAAGTTTCCTCCACAAATTGGCGTTGTCGGCAGGATACCAACAGATCTTCAGAGACTGGTAAGTGTGATTTCAAATCTACATTTGGACATTGCCTTACCAGAATCTGTGATTGACGGTATCCTAAAATTATCTGTGAAGCTAAGCGGCTGCGTTTCGTTTTGGTTAATGAACATTTGGGGCTAGTAACCCCAGGGGATCATCCAGGGACTCTGTCTTGGCTGGTTCCCTCTGTGTGTGTGCTGCTCCGGACTTATGTGCCGTGCAGGCATACACGGAGATGTTTAAAAAGCCTTAATGAGGGCAGCAGTAAAGTGGAACTTCTGTGTGAAATCAAAATAGAGATTTGTAATGAACAAATCGCCGAGATTCCGGGGGTTTCAGCGGCCAACACTAGCAGTTAACTAAAGCAGCCAGAGATATTACCCCCAGCGCCTCTAAAAAAAACACGGCTCCAGCTGCTGCAGCTCCGGGGAATGTGTGTCAAATACCTCCCCGTATCTGCATGAGCTGGTGAAGTGAACTCAGAGGGAGAAAATCACAGCTTTTGTCTATAACTTTAACTCACACCACCGCCGTCTCTATTAAAAACGAGACTGTTTAAAAGCACTCTCGTGGCTTGTGGCCATTTACATTCAGAGGTGTGCTGGCAGGTGCGAGGTGCGTGCATTACCTGATGCGACAGGCTCCCTACATTGCTGAGGAGCTGATGTCGGTCCGGGGTGCATACATAAAATTATAGGCTAATTGATCATGGGTGGGCAGTGGTATGCAAGTGTAGAGCAAAACTGTGTTTCATCGTTGGGATGAGCATGATGGGAGGTGTATAGGCTGGTCGAGTAGGACTACAGTTAACTGTGTGGTTTCGGATAGAAAGGGTAGAGGAAAAAAAGTCTATGTGCTCTTGATCGGGGGGGCATAGCACCACTAGAGCAGGGATAGTGGAGTCGCAAGAGGATAAGCTAGTTATTGCTCTTGGACGGTCTTCAGGCACCGATCTAAGGACTTGTATACAAGGGTGGAGGTACGAGTCAAGGTACCCCACTGGGTTCCCATTGGGAGAGATCAAATAGTCCCTACCCCCTCTGAAACCTCTTTAATCCGGACTAAATTGAGCTGGATGAACTTTTGCTGTCACGCTGGTGTTTATTATGAGTTCATCATGTTTGTTTGTCTGATTGTTTGTATCAGGGGTCTATATTGGTTTGTCTAACCGCCGTCTTGTGCATGTTTTGTAACAACTAATAATGAATCAGTCCATAGCCAGAGTAAAATAAACTAAGCTTTAGTTAACTCACCAAAAGTAAATGACTTGAGAAAGTTAAATAATATATAGTGTTTTGCAAAATTCTGGTAGTATAGATGTGCTGCAAAATGAAAATAAATAGCAAAAGAGTGTTTTATGTCCTGCATCTGAGTGTGCAGAGGAAATGTAAACAAGAAGCACACTGTTCAGGGTGTGCGCTGCATCTGAGTGTGCAGAGGAAATGTAAACAAGAAGCACACTGTTCAGGGTGTGCGCTGTAGGTGTAAGAAGAAGAGAAGATTATATTACTTTAAGAATACATTCTTAAATTGTATTGCTGGTATGTTAAGATATGTTTGTGACCTTTTATAAACCCTATGCCCCGTCCTGCACCCCGAGACCCTCAGAGGCATCACTGCTGGTCGTAAAAACCCTGCCTGAGGAGGTCAGGGTGGCAAAATCTGTCTGCTGTTTTAGGTCAATGTTGTATTATTTGTTTCATTTATTCTTAAATCTATGTATTGTATGGTAATAATGAAAAAAAAAAACGTAATGTTTTGAACACATTCCGAAACAAAGCTGATAAGACAGAACTAAACTCAAACATAATACAAATGATTGTTGAAACCTTTTGCGCTGTTGCTGCAAAATGGAAACTTTGTTGATTATCTATTCCAACTGGCCACTGGATTCAGATAATTAATATAAGTTGAAGTTTAATTACAGTTTTAAATATAGTTTAACATTCTTTATTAAACTGCTTCAAATGATTTCTCGTATCAACCAATTGGTCTCCATAGACATTACTACAATTATAATAGTTGTTAAACTACTGACAAGTTTTCTGAAACCGAGTTTATGAACAAAAGAGTAAAGGTCGCTGGTTAAGCCAGGATCAATATATTTGTTGACGTTTTCATTACAGTGTGCATAATAAATGTGTTAAATGAATTGAGCAATTATTTAAAAAGTATAATGTTGCAATCTCTTTACAATAAGTAATTACAGTTAACAAAGAAGTAGAGGTTGTTTTCCAAGGGCCTCTCCTTCACAGCCCTACACTTTAAATCATGAGACTTTCAAATCATAACAGACAGAGATCGGTATCACTTTGTGTTGCAAGCCAAATCCATGTAAAGGTTCTACTTGAGCCCAATTTAAATACCATAAAGAAAGTATTGAACCCAGCTCAAGCTAAATGTCAAATGTATTTAATTAATGTACAAGTGTCTAATCTCAGCTTCTTTCGAGTTCAGTCTAAGCAACAAATTGTTTCTCATAACATTCTCACTGCTGTCCCAAATGTTTTAACCTTGGGCAGACAAGCTGTTCACACACCCACACACACCCACACACTTTGGATAAGTAGTCACCTTATCCACATTGTAAATTGTTGCCTTCTTTAAAGTTATTAGTAATTTAAGATTAATTATTAAATTAAATGTGGTACATAAGATAAAATAAATAAAATAACTTGACTTGATCATTTTGTTCACAACATTAGACCTGTCCTCTAATCTCTACTAGAATAAGATAAGTGTGCATGTTTGGATGTTTTAACACTCCTGTAATGTACCTAATCTTGATATCCTTTTCATTACAGAGCTGGGGAAATGGTGTATTGATTAGATTCTGATCCGTGCAAGTCCAATTTTGACTGACTTTAGTTCTAATGTTAATGTTAATTTGACTTCAACCCATAAGTAATTATTTAAATTAACTCTAAATTTCACATGGTGATGGATTAGTGTTCCACATTTCTTCCACTAATTTGTTTTACAATTAGGCCAAAGGTAAAGAGAGACATTGATGACCTTGTGTCCCTTTTGTTAGTACGTGGTTCCATTTTGTCTATGGCCTTGGACGGCTTCACTAAAAGTCACCCAGTTCTGCCCTGCTGCAGTCCGACTGAGTGCAGTCACAGAGATGCTATGGCTGCTCTACATGACATTAATGGTCTGGTCTGAATGGACACCATTTCCTGCTCCCAGAACATTACAGCCGTTGATACTGTCTCACATGGGTCTGCTCCCCCCCACTGAGCCATGAACTGAAAGCATGACATCTGCTTTGAACACTTGGAAGCCTCCCTGTCACACCAGCACCAACCCTTGGGTCAGTCAGATGAGACTAACGGCTTCACTTAGGGCATTTGGTTCAGATACATGACTCTCGTTACCACAGAGTGGGTTGTTTTTAAGGCTATTCATACTGCTATGCAGAGGATGCCTGTAAGTTGGCGAGCTGGTAAAAGCCCCTACTATTGTTCAAATAGGCCTAATGTCAGGGGTCTCTTAATGTCTAGTTCTACATGTATTCACATTATATAGACAATGTTTCCACCTGGTAAAACTAAAGGCTGCACAAAACTCAGGCTACAATACAACCATTCTGTTCTGCTCTAACGATTCAATGTATAGATTCTACATCAAAACAATTAGCGTTTATTGTTTCCAATGATAACGTCACCTTAAGTTGAGGAATGCAAACCTGTTTTCAAATGTAAGGTTTTGATTTTGTTTGACATTTCTCAGTAATGACACCCTCAGACACCCAGTATCATTCATGCTATGCCATCAGTAATAACACAGATGTTAAAGGGATGAAACTTTTCCTCCCAAATCAGATATGCTTTGTTTTTCAACAAATGTATCCATTCCTAGAGCCCTGCATAATATATGTTTATCACAATGGTTTTTTGTAAGCTGCACACAGGTGATACTGAGTCTTCTCGATTAATAGATTATAAACTATACCATGCTTAAATAGACTCCTAAGTTATTATTTCATATGTACCATATGTAAGAAAAGGGAGGGAAGAGTCAATTATATTGAGTAATTGATTTTATATTGGGTAATTTATTTCTCAAACCTATGTTTTATGGAAGAGACAAAATATTTCTGATAAACTAATATTTTATCAAAAGGTAAATGGTGAATTAATATACATTTAGAATCATTGAGAAGGGGTTATATCCACAGGGACAAGCTCACCTTTAACTTACAATAACATTTCTCTGCTATGGACTGATGAGTATATGATTCTTGCATGTTCAATGACTAACACAAACCTTCAAAATGATAATGTGCATGTGTCAGGAAGGCTCCCAAATCATTCTGAGGGGCCTATCCTGTTTTTGTAATTAAATGATAATGTGCTAATCCATTACTTTGAGTTGTCTTCACTCAGAAAAAACATCCCTATCAAGTATTAACCCAATAACTAGGACACACTCTCCGGGTGCAGAGAGCACCCCCAGCCACGTGCAAGGAAGCACAAGGTCGTTCGAGATGAGAGGATGCTTCTCTTCACCTTTCTGCTGAGAGGGGGTTCTTCTCTTCATCTTTCTGCTCGGTGGGCTCTAGCAGACAACCCTGCAGGACGAGTGAGGGCTTCAGAGGCTTCTATAATACAAGGTTCCATGTTTCTTGGAGGAGTTTGATGTCTTCCTAACCTCTCCCATCACGGGGGGGACACCTGGATGCATCAGGAATACGCAGTTGTACTCAAGCAGATAGCAGAAGGAATACCGGCAGATGAGCCTCCGTCTCACTGGGGGGTCAGCTACAGTGCTCACTGAATGAGCCACACAAAAGCAGAGCAATTGGGGGTTGAAATATGGCGCTCTGATGAAGAAGAGTTTGAGCCAATCAGCACCTCAGTGCTAATCTACAGTATCAGGATGCCTTTACACACCAGACACTCGGTGTCATAAAGGGAGGAGGAGAACGAGTCAGGAAGCCTGACGGACATGTTCTTCCAGCTCTTGTACAAAGATGAACTTTGAATTGAATGACCAGATGTTTAAAGATGTACAATTAATGATTGTTTTTTTATATTTCCAATGACCAGACATGTGTTAAATAGTGGTGATAAATATATTTAGTCAGATCAGATTACATTTTCACACTAAACAAAATTAATAAATAAATATTCTCAGATTATAAGGTATTGAATAATAAGGTATTTCTAATATTATAACAGATAATGTTAATATCCTTAATCATCCAGCACTCAGGCTTAACAACACTACTCTGTAATGTATTACCCATGCACAGACAGACATAAAATGATGTTTCAAGTACTGGATTAATTTCAGTTTTGGCCCAAAACAAATATTTATAATAATTCATATAACAATTATGCAGCATATTTGATCCTCAAATTAGAGAAGCATAATTTAAAGAAATTGATATTCTATATTCAACATTAGATAAACACAGAAGAACCCTTTCCAAGTACCATAAGTAGATGTTCAGGTAAGTATGGCTAATAAGAATAAGTGATAGACTTAATTTGGTACAGATCAGTTGTAGCATTTACAAATGTATGAATTAAAGTTTTAAGAATGTTTAATCTTTCCTTTCCAGGTTTTTACAAAAGTCTTTGAATATTTGCCTAACTTTTCCTTTTCAGACTAAAATGAATGTATTGATTTTACTAAGACTAAGTGCCTTACTCTTGACTAAAGCGTAATGAAGTAAACGTAAAGTAATCCTAAAATTGAGGACACTGCAACTTTGCCGATTACAGATTGATCAAATCACCACTGTGAATTGTATGCCTTAGCTGGATCTCTTATGATCCTAAGTTTTAAATGCTTTTAACTAGTGATTGCCTTAAAGCAAATCTTTAAGCTGTTTCTGGTTTTGATTTTATAGTTTGATAAATGACATTAACTAATGGTTTAAATGATAAAAGATATTAGTTTAAAACAAATATTTTGCTATTATGTATCTGTGTTTTTATGTGTGTTCATTATTGTATTTATTGACAAAAGATGCTCCACTCAACACTGATGAGAGATAATTTTTCCTATTATGATTGCCTGTATCAATCATTGTGATTGAATGTTTCAATCTTACTCTACTTTGTGATGTAATTGAATGTAAGGTGAGACCACACTCGAATCTGAAGACGCCTATTGATTTAAGTATTGACCAGAATTATTAGACTAATGTTTTAAGGTTATCAAAAATGATAAAAAGAGAGGAACTGTTAAGGAATAATTCTTCTAGATATCTAACCTTTTACTCTGACATGTGTTATCTCCTTTAAGGAAAGGCCTTGGTGCCATATGTGTTGTTGTCACCAGTGTGAGACCGGTCAACTTGACTGGCACGTAGGGTAATTGTTGTGAGAACACTGAGGCACTTCTTTATCGGTGTTTGTGGGCTCTAGGATGTGAAATCCTTGAGGCCATGAGCGTTGGACGCAGATGATTCAGTGTTTAGTCTACTCCTTCAGAGATGTTGATTTCTCTCTGTGAACCTGTTAAAAGGTCTAGCATAGAGAGAGGTTCTTCAGAATTGATGTGGCAACTCTACCGTGTAGTCAGAACCTCTGACTCTTTGATTTGTGATGTGAATCCTCCGGCCGAATACTCTGAATAAACCCATCAGTGTTTGACATCAAAGCTCCAACTCTCACCGTGTCTCCTTCCTGAGTCGGTGACTCCATGCATTACTACACAGAAGTTTCCTCCACATATATATATATATAATACAGTGTATGATAGATAGATAGATAGATAGATAGATAGATAGATAGACAGACATCAGTGTTGTCAAATATCACATACATTTATTTGACGTAGCCTACGATTTGTTTGTGTAGTTACCATCTGACATCACATACATCGTAGCATTAAAGTTCACAGTTTATTTATAATTTAAAAAAATAAACGCTATTGAAGCAGTTCCTGCCGTTGCTACGTAGTTCAAACGGTAACAACGGACTATTTTCTTAGCGGATGCATGTCATTTTAAATCAATAAAACTACTTTTTAAATCAATAATACTATTTTTTAAATCAATAAAAACCTTTTCTAAATCAATAAAAGCATTTCAATTAATATTGGGAGTCATGTCGTTACTTTGTTGAGAATGTGGCCTTGTAATAAGCGGGATAATGTGCAGCGACTTGGTCATTCATGCTGATCAAGATCCCTCCGCTTTGCGTCGGGCTCCTGATCTGCCTGTAGGGTGTTCTTTTACCCATAATGACCGCCTCGCTGCACATTATTCCTTAAGCCTCTTACACACCAAACTGACACCAAAGAACACCAAACTGACACCAAAGAACACCAAAGAACACCAAAGAACACGTCCCGACGGAACGTCGCCTCACGTCTCCTGCGTCTTGGCCATGTTTCGCACTGGAACACACCGCAAAGACTTCAGCCGACGGCCAAGTAGCACATATGAACTCCGCATGCGTGAGTGGCAATAAACTCTCCTTACCAGCAGGCGGCGGTAGTGTGTATTCGTCATTCAAAAGAGGCAACAACCGGAAGACAGACTGCGTGATACACCGAGAGAAGAAGAACAGACTGCGTGATATAAACAAACAACAAAAAGCGTGTGCGTTCCATGTTCACTCTACAGCGAGAAGCTCATGGGGCTTTCCCGAACCTGTGTCGAGAGCTGGAGTTAAATGAAATCTCAGATTTGCCTTCTTAATAGTTTGTTTGGGTCCCTCACTTCCGTTTCGCTTCTCATGCACTGATTCGCTAGCTGGACAGCGAATCAGAGTGATTTCTTTGGCCGACGGCCTCCCGATTCAACATGTCGAATTGGCGGCGGAAGGTGTCGGCATGGCCGAAAAGACACGACGGTGCAGTACACACCAATCTGAGAAGGGCGACACGACGCTCATCGACGGCCAGACATCTATCGACGTCTATCGACGCCGAAAATCGGCTTGGTGTGTAACAGCTTTTACATGTTTGCGAGTAAGCGCAATGCACGCTGGGAAACAGGTTAAAATTATTAGATTGAACACATTGTATTTTAGTAAACACTGAAAACGGGTCCCACAGACCCAAACAGCACACAAAGGTTAAAGGTAAGCAGATAATAATGTTCAAATGTGCTAAATATATACACTGCAAAAAAAGAAAAGAAAAGAGGAGTCAAAGTAGCTCACGACTTGTTTTATTATTTTAAAGTAGCTCTCATCCTAAAAAAGGTTGGAGACCCCTGCATTAGAGCGTGAAAACTGTAACTATAAGTATCTGAAAGAAATATGTGTAATGAAAGAAATACCAATAACTGTATTGCATTGTTTTCTTATTGCTAAATACTGTCTATGGCCCAATCCCAAACCACTCCCTCGACCCTACCCCTCCGTGACGGAGTGAACTCCGTCTGTAGCCACACTCGCAGCTCAATGAGGCTCCCTCCTGTCAGATGGAGGGAGTAAATATAGCAGCAAGCTTTGGGACAAACTCCCCTCTCTCCGGCAGAAACAGGAAATGCCGTAACTGTATGTAACAACGGTTTCAAATCAGCATCTCTTAGACAAAAAATGTAAATTAATAACTCAAATAAAACTCCAAATATCTTTCATTGTGTTACTTTTTCTGTAAAGCTCTATTAGTTTTAAACCTGATTTTTATAAGCTTCTTAGTTTTTGCAACAATCTGTAAATATACACAACTTTATAATAAAATGCACACATTTACCTTTTTCTAGACGAAACAAGGGTATGATCCTAACTTAAAAAAATATGAGGTTATCATGAGGTCGTTAACATTGCAATTTATCAGTGGATGTTTGCTGGAACTGTTTGTAAACAGCGTGTTTCCTGACGGACACACACAGCGTTGAGACCGGTCAGGTAGAGACCGGTCTCCAGTCAGCACCGATGCAGACTCGCTGTTTGAGGGCTTGATAGCCCACTCCCCTTCCACTCCGCTCCACACTCGTTGGTTTGGAACAGCACTTAATGTGGCGGTCCCTCTGCGCGAACGCGCAAACGGAGGGGTAGTGTGTAGGGGTAGGGTGTAGGGGGCGGTTTGGGATTGGGCCAAAGTCTTTTTCGTCCTGCATTTATTGTGCCCCCCCCTAAGAAAATAACTGGCCCCAGCGTGGCCCCCCCAGTCAAATAGATCTAGAACCGCCACTGCATTATCGACTTGGTCATTCATGCTGATCAAGATCGCTCCGCTTCTCGTCGGCCTCCTGATCTGCCTGTCGGGTGTTCTTTTACCCATAATGACCGCCTCGCTGCACTTTATCCCTTACATGTTTGCGAGTAAGCGCAATGCACGCTGGGAACACAGACTCCTTTCAAAATAAAAGCACTTCTTCTTCTTTGGTGTTTTACGGCTGTTTGCATCCACAGTGTTGCATCACTGCCTCACTCTTTTTTTTTACTGTTTCTCACACTTTTATAAAGTCTTTATAAAGTCTTTCCACCAGACCAGACATTCTTAAAAAAACGCGCTTTCTCCACAATCTATTGACATGTATATAGACTTTTTGCACTACTTTTTATTTTGTATTTTTTTATTTCATTCTATATGTTGCATTGTTGGAGGAGCTCAGGTCAGAAGAATTTCATTGCCATTTCTACACTGTAGCGTATGTCCATATGACAATGAAACCTTTGAATCTTGAATTTAATCTTGAATCATGGGCGTCACTTTATTAGAAAAAGTGGTGGGGACAATTTCTCCAGATTTAACATCAGCACAGCAGAAGACAAATGATGTCCCTGAAAACCCAAATGCATAAACCTCTGGACCTGCAGTGTGTTTTTAAAACAATTAACACCCAACTACAGGTCTTGTTGTGATTTTGAGTGAATTTGTACTTTTATGCACACAAGAAGCAGCCAGGTATAGAGGACAGAACATGGCATAAGTATAAAATGAATACACACATAAATACAGGAAAAGAATTAGGAATAAATACAGAAATACAAGAATAAATAAATGTGGAAAAAAACAAAACCCACTGTCCCACTGTTAGGGACTGGTGCTGGACGTCTCTAGTCCGTCCTTCGGGGCTCTGTGAGCGGGCAAAGAGAGGTGGTTTTCCCGGACTCTCTCCTGGAGGTGTGAAATAAACAGAGTCCCACTGTTAGGGATTGGTGCTGGACGTCTCTAGTCCGTCCTTCGGGGCTCTGTGAGCGGGCAAAGAGAGGTGATTTTCCCGGTCTCTCTCCTGGAGGTGTGAGATAAACTGAGTCCCACTGTTAGGGACTGGTGCTGGAGGTCTCTAGTCCGTCCTTCGGGGCTCTGTGAGCGGGCACAGAGAGGCGGTTTTCCCGGTCTCTCTCCTGGAGGTGTGAGATAAACAGAGTCCCACTGTTAGGGACTGGTGCTGGAGGTCTCTAGTCCGTCCTTCGGGGCTCTGTGAGCGGGCACAGAGAGGTGGTTTTCCCGGTCTCCGCCCTGGAGGTGTGAAATAAACAGAGTGCTACATTTTGTAAATAGCAGAATACCTCCATGGCGCATAACTGCACTTTACAAGCCAGGGAAGGTGCCTCAATCCTGGGTATACATTTTGTAAATAGTGCAATACCTCCAGGGCGCATAACTGCACTTTACAAGCCAGGGAAGGTGCCTGAATCCTGGGGTAAACATTGTTTAATTGTTTAAGTGTTTTTAAATGTATGGAACAGTGTTTTGTCTCTTTGAAAACTCTCCCGCCATTGGCCGGATACATGGGGATGATTTTATATTGACTATGACCGTTAATATTTCAGTGAGACGAAGTACGTCCGGTGACGGGAGTGATCCCATGTTAATTTTGTCCAAAAACCAGAGCATTCCCTCATCACCTGCAATGCCTTGGTAACTGCATGCAAATTAGCGCATTTTAATTAAGCCTAGTTAACGCCTAATTTGCATATCAATGTGGCGATTGTGATGACGTTATTAGAATAGATACACATTTTACTGTATTCACTTTAAGTGTCTCCCCTTAAGTACAGTACATTAGCCTGTATGCCCATGATAAATGGTCTTGGCTAAACCTTGAGCTAACTTATCCATTAGCTAGTAGCCTACCATAGTTAACTATATTTGTTATTGTCTTTAGTTAATTAGCTGTAAACTCGAGGCACTGGCAGTTTAGTAATTTGTTCATCACCACTCACCTTCAAAATAAGCCAAGAAAAGCCGGCATAACATGGGACAGTAAAGTGGGAGGTACTGCTACCTGTCTGTCTGAAGTGACTGCCGATGACTGTCCGCACCGCTGTGTGCGAGACGTGGAGGGACGGAGGGTAGAGAGAGCATTGGAGCTTCACAGTCTAATCTCCCGACCTGATATTTTAATTTTGTATTCAATCAATATATTTTTGGAAAGGGAAACTGTGCGCAAACAGCAGTAGATATATATTCATTTATAAAAATTAAAAAAGGGGGAAAAAAAGGGCACTTTCTCAGAGAAAGTTTCTCTGGAGGAAGAAAAAGGGCAGGGGCTCAAGCCCACTTTGATGTCTATAGGCGCGTTCACACCAAGTACTTTTCCCACAATAGTTCATGAGAACTTTAGTTCATGAGAGCTCTTTTAGTTCTGATGAACTAAAGCAGATCGCGTTCACACCAAAATGAGTTCCTGGGGGTGGATTAGGCAAATGAGCCGCTGACGTCACTTCTTCTTCTTCTGCTTTCGGTTTACTGGCAGGCCACAAACAACTTCACGGCGAGTACAGTAGGTGGTGGTATGCACCTTAAAGTTGCAATTCGCCAAAAAACCGAGAGAAGAAGAAGAAAAAAAACTTCCGCTTCCGCTGTATGCTTCTGTTTACCTTCCGACCTCAGACACGGTATGGAGTTGACGTTTTGGTGCTCGTGTTATACAGCTTCGTAACTGAGTTATTTAAGCCAATAACTCAGCCACAAATCCAAATACAGATCGACCATTCAAATGCAATAGAAATGCTGAGTCGGAGGCAAAGGCGAAGGCGGTTAAGAAGCCTTAACAAAAGGATTGGACGACGAAAAGCACACGCTATGGACATGTTTCGCCGTAGGACAGCTGAGGAGGATGACCGTTATCACGCCCAAAGAACAGCAATGGTACGTTCATTAAATCACATTAATACTATCTAATGTAGGATTTATGGAGTTATGTAGGGCTAATTTGTGTCTTTGTATGTGTTCCAGATATGCGAATACTGCGGAACGCGTCGTGTCCCGCGCTCTCTCTGGGTGAACAATAGAACATCGGCCTGGTGGGAGAAGGTGAGTAGTAATACCAATCCCGCTTCAATCTCATTAGTATGCATAAAAAAGTGACAGGTCACACCTTCTAAGTCCCGCCCCCTAATTATGCTAATGAGCCCCCTTTGATATGCTAATGAGCCCCTTTGTTCGAGGTGTTATCGCGTACAGGTGTTACATCCTCCCGGTAGCCCCCACCCCTCTCAGCCCACCCCCCTCCCCCTCACATACAGGTGTTACATCCTCCCCGTAGCCCCCACCCCTCTCAGCCCCCACCCCTCTCAGCCCCCACCCCTCTCAACCCACCCCCCTCCTCCTCCCCTCTCCTGTCCGGTCAACATGTCCGTTACAGTTTAAATCTTCCGGTCAAAGGTCTTCTATGTTATTTATTGAGCTTTTGAAACAAATTGATATGATTCGATATTAAACCAACTAATTATAGTAGATTAATTAACTATTCAAACGTGTACAGTAATTTACAATAACACAGGAATAATAAACGGAGCGCTCTCCCCCTCTCCTGACAACACGCCAGTATCATGCAGCTCGCGGATCCAATAATTAGTGACCCGACAGTAAAACTAAACATATCTATAAATAGTTTAGGTAGTTTGAGAGGTAATTAAAATAGCTACGTGTGAGGATTGATTTGGATCTGATCTGGAAAAACTCTGGTAAGTGCTTTTATCATTATAATATCATGTCATTATTTAATGTTGTTTTGTGTGTGTGTGTGTGTGTACAACGAAGTCTCTTTGAGAGGAAAATTATAATTTAAAGATCTTAATACCCCCTTATTGTTTAATTACTTCACACAACTATTAAAGAATCCCTATATGAAGTTACATGAGGCTACATTTACTGGTGTGCTTCCCTAGATGATGTAAATATCATGTGTGAAATCGGGGGTGACCCCCGTCCCAGATAGAATCATCCCTCTGTCACGCCCCCCTTCAGCAGTTCTGGGGCAACCCCCAACACCGCTGCAGTCTGAGAGCCAGGCATATGCTGTGATGTCAGAAGATAGAGGTGGGGGGTGGAGTGAGCTCGATAAAAAAAAAAGAAATCCAGTGCAAACTAGCTAAAAAGCCACTCACCAAGTCACCTAAACTTTCAAAAACGAAAATGGCAAAGAGACGCATCGATATGGGTTTAATCAGCGAGACGCCTGTGACAACTTACCGCCATCCGTCGGGAGCGCCAGTCAAGAAACGGGTGCAGTATCTGTGCCGGGTTCAGACCCTCCGTCTGAGGCTCTTCATGAAAAATGGAGTCTGGATGTGTGAGACTGTCTCCCCTCACACCCCCTCCCACCCCCTCCCCTCCCCCTGCCTGTCACCTCCTGATCTTGCTATCAGCCTTTAATTCTCATTCACTAAGTCACCTAAAACTTTTATTGGAATTGGGTTTTCTTTAGAGCTGTTTTCAGTGAGACAATGCAGTTTCTGATCATTTTAAGTTTCAAGTTTCAAGGCTTTATGGCATATGCCCATTAGCTACAGTGTAGATATGTCAATGAAAAACATAGGTCACAGGCTCCTCCAACAGTGCACATAAAACAGATAAAATACTGCAATTTGTGCGTAATTCTCTCACAAAGGAACTGTAAGATACACGTTTATGTATGGAAAACTTTATAACTTGGTAAAATATTCATTCATTTGTAATGAATTGAGTTTTCTTCAAGAATCAAACTCTAAATGGAGAGTTTGTGATTTTATCACTGTTTCGATGAAACAATGCAGTTTTGATAACTTGACTTGACTAACATTACTTTTTTTAAATATATGTTTTTAGATGCTTTACTTTTGATTTCTTTCATGTTATTTTAACACATTACTTTTTTCATATTTTTCAACATACTGTGATATATTTTTTTTTTTTCTCTCCTTTTTTTCCATTATATTTTTGAATATACAGACATTCAACGCAATAAGTCCCACCCCAATTAGCAAATCATCCAAAACTAAGGACCCCCACTAAGACGAACAGATTTTCTTTAAGACTGTGACTCTTAAAGGCACTTTGGGATTTTAGTAAAACAATCCAGTTTTATGGAAATAACTTAAATGATTTTCGTTTTTTCTCCTACAAAGATACTTATAGTTACACTTTAATGGATGCAAAACTTTATAAAATATTGGTAAAATATTCATTCATTTGTAATGAATTGAGATTCTTAAAGAATCAAACTCTAAATGGAGAGTTTGTGATTTTAACACTGTTTCGATGAAACAATACCGTTTTGATAACTTGACTTGACTAACATTACTTTTTTAAATATATGTTTTGTTAGATGACTTTACTGATTTTTGCTTTTTTCTTCCTTGCTTTTGTTTGTGTTACTAGGATACTTTTAGATACACTTTGAAGTGTGCAACACTTTACAACTGATAGAATAGTACTTTGTAAGGAATTCGTTTTCTTGGTAGAATATAAAGTACTTTTGTAAGGAATTGGGTTTCTTAACAATCCTGTTCCACCATTAAATCACTTAATCTGCTACTTCCAGGCAAAAGCTTTTAAAACTTGCATCGTGTATTAAGTCATGTCTTGGCAAAAATGAGAGTCCTGGGTGCTTTAAAACATTTCTTAGAACATTTTGATATATTCAAACACATAATGAACTGCAATGACTCGCTGCTGCATCAAATTTATTTTACACTGCTGGGAGGACAAAACTGTGAGACTCTCAGACCCTTTTGTTGTCAATCTAATTAGCCTGTCCTCATTCTAACTAAAGTAATTTAACCTAAGTGGAGCCAACCTAAGGAGTGGGCCCTACAGTCTGGGATGTGTTTATTCAAAACCATTTCAACACACAATGTCATGACTTTTTCAGGATCTTTTTGTCAAACTATGCTATGACTTTCTCTCATTTTTTTCATTTTTTTTTTTTTTTTTTAGAGATCCTATACTGACATTGCAGACAAATTATATAATATAATTCTTAACTACATACTATACTTGGACTTTTTTCACGATACTTTTAACATACTATACTAGTACTTTTAAAAATAAATGTTCAGACATTCTATACTGTGACTCTTTAAAAAAAATGATATGTAGGAAATACTATACTATGATTTGAAGACAACAGTTTTTTTTAAATGTAAAAACACTTTTTATTATTTGAAGAATTTCATATTTACAATTTATTGTTTTCACCCCATAGGAAGCAGTAATACATTTATACTGATTGCAACATCCCCATGATCTTCTCCAGCACAGAATCCCCCAGATGAAGGGAAATATTATAATGGAGTTTTTGCACTTCGGCCAAAGTATTCATGTGTATGCTGTTTTTGACACAAAGATGCATTACATCTACAAACAGAGCATACAATGCGAGCACATGATACACTTTTGGTGTTTGTTTCATTTCTTCGGTAATGTTACAGAATGTTTCGGAAAATGAAGATTCCAGTACCACTTTAAAAGTTTCGCTTACAATCGTTTCCCAATGACCCGGAATAGTACAGCCAGAATGAACGATATCCAAAATGTCTTCTAGTTTACAAACTTCGGCCGTTCTGTTTACACGGGGATCACTATTCATTCTGTTTTCAATCGTCATCAACAACACACTTATTAAACAGGTAATGACTGCATTCTGATAGATATATACAGATTGTTTTCCATAGTAGTTACCCATTTTTATTTTAAGTATCGAAAAAAAAAAAAAATCCCCGGCTTCAATCAACCGCTGGTTATTAGTCTTCTTCCTATCCATCCAGCTCGGCATGGATCTTTTCAAGTCTCTCCTTGAGGCGTCTGCAGTTTTTGAGATTGTACAGAAAAGCCTCCGAAGCGCCTTGGATCCCCCATTCAGCCGTGTAAATGTTTTTTTTTTTTTTTATGGTCATTCACTGTAATGAAGTCGGCGAGCCAAAGACTTTTCATTAACGCGTTGTAATTGTTTCTGAAGAAATATTCTGGAATGTCATTCAGACAATCGTGTTACCCTCTGGCCGGGGTGACTGACTCGGCATCCATTGCAGATTTTTTCTCTGTACCGATGCAGCACCCTCTCCAGAATATCAACCAACTCCGATTTCACTATGTTCATAAACAGAGACGTCTTGGCCCCAGGAGTAACATCAGCAGCAGTAGTACTGCAATATGTGGGTGTCCACAATGGTGGTGATGATAGGAGACAGGAGTCACGCTTTGGGGAGAGGTGTTTAATTTCACAGATCTGACTTGATTGTTGTTGTGATGGCTGAAGGAATAGGGACGGGGGAGGAAAATTCAGAGGGTGAAGAAGCAGAAAGATAACTTGTTTGTAAAACGGACAGCACGTCAGTTTCAGGAAAGATGACACCGGTTTTATGCATGACATGCCAAATATCCTGAAGCCCTACAGAAAAAGGTACAAGTATATTGTGTTGAAAATATCACAAAAAGTCGTATTATTGTATAATGTATTAGTTGCATGTTGTATTTTGATAAAAATCACTGTGTAGTTTTTCAAAAATATAATGGAAAAAGGAGAGAAAAAACAAATATCACAGTATGTTGAAAAATATGAAAAAAGTTATGTTGTGTTAAAATAACATGAAAGAAATCAAAGTAAAGCATCTAAAAACATATATTTAAAAAACAAAGTTATGTTAGTCAAGTCAAGTTATCAAAACCGCATTGTTTCATCGAAACAGTGTTAAAATCACAAACTCTCCATTTAGAGTTTGATTCTTTAAGAAACTAATTTCATTACAAATTAATGAATATTTTACCAAGTTATAAAGTTTTGCATCCATTAAAGTGTAACTATAAGTATCTTTGTAGGAGAAAAAACAAAAATCATTCAAGTTATTTCCAGAAAACTGGATTGTCTTACTAGAAAATGCCTTTAAGAGTCACAGTCTTAAAGAAAATCTGTTCAGAAAAAAGTACTACCTTCACTTTTTCAACTCTTTCTCATAAAAAAGTCCCCTTGATCTCTTCTCCATCATAATCTTTGAGTTTGTAAACAGATGGTTGACGAGGTATGCGTTCGGACGCCGTAAATAATTAGTCGGTATAACTCTGTTCATATTTTTTTTTATCAAAGACCCTCTCGCCTTGGAAATTCTTACAAGTTCCCCCTCCTCAAAGTTCATTTCCGTAGCACCTTTCCCCCACTGATGCTAGTGACCCCCCTTTGTATGCTAATTACCCCTTTGTTCGAGGTGTTATCACATGTAGGTGTGTTCAGTTAAACACTGAGATTTTCAACATACTACTCTACAAAATGATTTTTTCATATTCTTTTGACAAACTATACTTGACTTTTTTACGGAAAATCATGACAAACTTTAATGTGACTTATTCTTAATTTTACCATACTAAAGTAAGACTTGAAAATACTATATCGTTGTTTTTTAAATTATATTTCAACATATAAAACAGAACTTTTGTTTGTGTTAGCATAACATTGACTGGCTTTTCCTTGATCATTTCAACATGAAATGAGTTTTATTTTTTATTTTATTTTTTAAATGATATTTTAATATAGCATATTGGCGGAGATAATATTTACGGGCCCTTTGAGTAGAATGTTAAAAAGTAAGCTAGTCCCAGACTGTAGGGCCCACTCCTTAGGTTGGCTCCACTTAGGTTAAATTACTTTAGTTAGAATGAGGACAGGCTAATTAGATTGACAACAAAAGGGTCTGAGAGTCTCACAGTTTTGTCCTCCCAGCAGTGTAAAATAAATTTGATGCAGCAGCGAGTCATTGCAGTTCATTATGTGTTTGAATATATCAAAATGTTCTAAGAAATGTTTTAAAGCACCCAGGACTCTCATTTTTGCCAAGACATGACTTAATACACGATGCAAGTTTTAAAAGCTTTTGCCTGGAAGTAGCAGATTAAGTGATTTAATGGTGGAACAGGATTGTTAAGAAACCCAATTCCTTACAAAAGTACTTTATATTCTACCAAGAAAACGAATTCCTTACAAAGTACTATTCTATCAGTTGTAAAGTGTTGCACACTTCAAAGTGTATCTAAAAGTATCCTAGTAACACAAACAAAAGCAAGGAAGAAAAAAGCAAAAATCAGTAAAGTCATCTAACAAAACATATATTTAAAAAAGTAATGTTAGTCAAGTCAAGTTATCAAAACGGTATTGTTTCATCGAAACAGTGTTAAAATCACAAACTCTCCATTTAGAGTTTGATTCTTTAAGAATCTCAATTCATTACAAATGAATGAATATTTTACCAATATTTTATAAAGTTTTGCATCCATTAAAGTGTAACTATAAGTATCTTTGTAGGAGAAAAAACGAAAATCATTTAAGTTATTTCCATAAAACTGGATTGTTTTACTAAAATCCCAAAGTGCCTTTAAGAGTCACAGTCTTAAAGAAAATCTGTTCGTCTTAGTGGGGGTCCTTAGTTTTGGATGATTTGCTAATTGGGGTGGGACTTATTGCGTTGAATGTCTGTATATTCAAAAATATAATGGAAAAAAAGGAGAGAAAAAAAAATATATATCACAGTATGTTGAAAAATATGAAAAAAGTAATGTGTTAAAATAACATGAAAGAAATCAAAAGTAAAGCATCTAAAAACATATATTTAAAAAAAGTAATGTTAGTCAAGTCAAGTTATCAAAACTGCATTGTTTCATCGAAACAGTGTTAAAATCACAAACTCTCCATTTAGAGTTTGATTCTTGAAGAAAACTCAATTCATTACAAATGAATGAATATTTTACCAAGTTATAAAGTTTTCCATACATAAACGTGTATCTTACAGTTCCTTTGTGAGAGAATTACGCACAAATTGCAGTATTTTATCTGTTTTATGTGCACTGTTGGAGGAGCCTGTGACCTATGTTTTTCATTGACATATCTACACTGTAGCTAATGGGCATATGCCATAAAGCCTTGAAACTTGAAACTTAAAATGATCAGAAACTGCATTGTCTCACTGAAAACAGCTCTAAAGAAAACCCAATTCCAATAAAAGTTTTAGGTGACTTAGTGAATGAGAATTAAAGGCTGATAGCAAGATCAGGAGGTGACAGGCAGGGGGAGGGGAGGGGGTGGGAGGGGTTGTGAGGGGAGACAGTCTCACACATCCAGACTCCATTTTTCATGAAGAGCCTCAGACGGAGGGTCTGAACCCGGCACAGATACTGCACCCGTTTCTTGACTGGCGCTCCCGACGGATGGCGGTAAGTTGTCACAGGCGTCTCGCTGATTAAACCCATATCGATGCGTCTCTTTGCCATTTTCGTTTTTGAAAGTTTAGGTGACTTGGTGAGTGGCTTTTTAGCTAGTTTGCACTGGATTTCTTTTTTTTTTTATCGAGCTCACTCCACCCCCCACCTCTATCTTCTGACATCACAGCATATGCCTGGCTCTCAGACTGCAGCGGTGTTGGGGGTTGCCCCAGAACTGCTGAAGGGGGGCGTGACAGAGGGATGATTCTATCTGGGACGGGGGTCACCCCCGATTTCACACATGATATTTACATCATCTAGGGAAGCACACCAGTAAATGTAGCCTCATGTAACTTCATATAGGGATTCTTTAATAGTTTTGTGAAGTAATTAAACAATAAGGGGGTATTAAGATCTTTAAATTATAATTTTCCTCTCAAAGAGACTTCGTTGTACACACACACACACACACAAAACAACATTAAATAATGACATGATATTATAATGATAAAAGCACTTACCAGAGTTTTTCCAGATCAGATCCAAATCAATCCTCACACGTAGCTATTTTAATTACCTCTCAAACTACCTAAACTATTTATAGATATGTTTAGTTTTACTGTCGGGTCACTAATTATTGGATCCGCGAGCTGCATGATACTGGCGTGTTGTCAGGAGAGGGGGAGAGCGCTCCGTTATTATTCCTGTGTTATTGTAAATTACTGTACACGTTTGAATAGTTAATTAATCTACTATAATTAGTTGGTTTAATATCGAATCATATCAATTTGTTTCAAAAGCTCAATAAATAACATAGAAGACCTTTGACCGGAAGATTTAAACTGTAACGGACATGTTGACCGGACAGGAGAGGGGAGGAGGAGGGGGGTGGGTTGAGAGGGGTGGGGGCTGAGAGGGGTGGGGGGCTGAGAGGGGTGGGGGCTACGGGGAGGATGTAACACCTGTATGTGAGGGGGAGGGGGGTGGGCTGAGAGGGGTGGGGGCTACCGGGAGGATGTAACACCTGTACGCGATAACACCTCGAACAAAGGGGCTCATTAGCATATCAAAGGGGGCTCATTAGCATAATTAGGGGGCGGGACTTAGAAGGTGTGACCTGTCACTTTTTTATGCATACTAATGAGATTGAAGCGGGATTGGTATTACTACTAAGGTGGTGCCAACGTACACCAATGTGCAGTGGATCAAAGATTTACGAATGTCCAAGGGCTCTTTTCAACTCCTCTGTATTCGCGGGGCAAGACATGCGCACAGCCCTTATGAGGCATCTGAACAGCATGGAAATTGTAAATTGACAATAAAGCTGGTCTTTTGTACAGTGCATTTGGTTCTCTTTTTTATTTACCACAGTCAACAGACACAATTACAATAGTGCAGACACACCTTAGTGCAAAGATTAAATGTCAGTATCAAAACAGTACTCATACTGTATATTTGTATATTAATATGAGTATATTATTATGTTAAATGTGTGTTAAAGACAATGGGATGAGGTTGAAAGCTCTTTAAAAAAGCTTTTGTATACCATCTTTACTGTGATAAATACATACATGTTAAGCATACACACCTGAAGAACTACGTTACACACACACAGGTTAGTCTGTGTACCGCTGCACTGCTGCTGGTTTAAACAAAGACAGTCATGATGCTAGTGCTGTGCATGTAGGTTCTCTTTTATTTATCAGCAGCAGATCAATAAGTGTCAGTAGTATCAAAACAATATAATAACAGTGGCAATATATATATATATATATATATATATATATATATATATATATATATATATATAATAACAGTAGGTAGGCTCAGCAGCAGACACACCTTAGTGCAAAGTTAGGTGTCAGTATTAATAACAGTGGCATATATATATAATCACAATAATACAAAATTAACTGTCCCAGGTGTAGGCAATTTGGGGTGAAGTGTCTTGCCCAGGGACACAACGACATCCTGACTGCAGTGGGGGTTTGAACCTGTGCTCCCCTGATCCGAACACCAACGCACCAGACAACTGCACCACACGCCTCCTAACAAGTCATTGTACAGTTTATCAACGACGACAAGTTTTTCTTAATTTTTGTATTGAAGGCCTGTTGGATTTAATCAGCTCACTGCCAGAAGCCCAGCCTGAAAGGTATTTTGTTGCTCCACCTGGCACCATGAGCAGCTGGTCGTCCGATTCCTGGGCCTTGTGTGAATGCAGCAGACGTTCGTCGTGCATCTCCTTGGCACGCAGGTCCTCATTCTCCTTGCTGACCATGGCACGGCAGTCCATCGCATGATGGTGTCAAGGAAGCTGTCATCCCATGCCTGCTTTCCTAAGGTGAAATAAGCAAGATACAAGATCAGTTTAATCGCAACAACGAGACAACATTGCACATGGTGCAGGCAAGGACAGTGTACAAAATGCAGGTGTAAAGTAGAAGATAAGATAGGATCAAATAATATCAAATAAAAAATAAATATCAAAGTGCCCTTATTTATTGTTTTGTGCTTAATGTATGCTTGAACTTTGTTTTATAGGGATTAGTGGACATCAGTTAGATGTGTAACCTTCTTTCAAGGCCAGAGTAGTTACAGTGTAAGTGGATTGACATCTAACATAACATGGCTCAGTATAATTATAACAATCAATAAAAAAAAGGAAAAATAAATAGAATTTCAATTACATTTCTACTTAAATGTGCAAAAATATTAGAACATCAGTCTTTGTGGCATGCAGGTAATCAACTGTTTAAGCTTTTACCATTAACATGTAGAATGAATGTTGCAAATGACTTGAAATTATAGCAACTACAATGTATTGTTAGAGGTAGCATTATGTCCAGCTAGCATGCTAATTGCTAACGTTATATTATCGTTTATCCCGGAGGGGAAAACTAGTTTCTAATCCTGAGAGAAACACCTCGCCTGAAACACACGATTAGTGCCATGAGTTAGTGAAGCAAATTACAGAACATTGCACACTTATTCACAAGTCAAAACGTGTTCATAGCGGGCACGGCTGAGAATAGCTAGCTAGCTAGATGTTGTTAGCCAGCTTGGACCTATGATAGCAAGTTCTAGCATGGCTAGCTCGATCTACTGAGCAAATAAAAGTACATCTAAGACCAGTATTGTGCAGATTAAAACAGTGCAGTGCATGTATTTTATTTTACCTTCGTAGTCGTCCCAACATGACTTTGCCAGGTCTGCTAACTTGGCTGAGCCACGGAAACTGCATTCAGTAGAAGCTTCTGAACGCGGCGCTCCGCGTCCTCCGAGTAAATCGACAGAAGCGCCGACACATCCTCATCACTCCACCGCTCCGATGATTTATTTAGTGTTGCTATAATAACTGCTTTCACAAAAGTAATCTCTTCGGTGCGCTGGCCGAAGCGAGCAAATACAATGGCCGCTTACAAAAAGAAATTCAGAGTCAAACGGGCGTGGTTTGCATTCCGCACAACCAATCAGACGTATGAACTATTTTCTCCCACGACAGTCCCTGCTCTCTAGCAGGGACTGAAAAGCGGGTCAGATGAACTAATTTGAACTACTTTAGTTCCTGGGGCTTTTTGGTGTGAACGCAAATATATAGTAGTTCTGATGAGCTATTGTGGGAAAAGTACTCCAAAGTACTCCGGTGTGAACGCGCCTTATATGTGCACGTGCCTGCTGGGCTAGGTTTACAAATGTCATCTACTAAACATGGTCAGTACCCCTTTAACTTGACCACAGGTGTAGTCAAGTTGGAGTCATATGTGTCTCATTGGTAGCCAAAAATAAGGTGAGAATATAGTATAGAATACAGAGCCAAATACAGAGCACTTCTATAAGGAAAGTTCACTATTAAACCCACCACTCCTATATCCTGCCTGGATTACAGTAGATCCTCCAGACCAGCCTTACCCCTTCCTCTTACGTTTCCTCAGTGCTCAATGAACAACAATACCTGTAATAAAAGTTGAACTGACATATTGTTGAGGAGTGGTCCGTGCTGGAGAAAAGTCAATTTGGAAAAGCTTGAGCAACGCCCTGATTATGAGTCGTTATTCCAGTAAAACACGTAAAGAGTTGCTTTCCAATATGTCAAAGATGTTGGTCCTCGTTGTGAAGTGTAAGTCTACTATACAGTAAATTACCTCTAATGTTAAAAGACTAAAATGGCAATAGGTTTCACTCATTTGATCTTTAAAATCAAAATATGCATTTAGATTTGTCAAAACAATCACTGATGGATGTTAGAATGTGTCTCAGGGTCCTGATTCAGTATCTGATGTTTCACTGTCCTCTAGTGGAGGATCTTAAGTGAGACACATTCAGGCGTCATCACTCAGAGAGCTTCCTCCACCGTCTGCTTTAAAGGGTCAGCTCACCCAAACTAAAACACTTATTTCCCCCTTTGTGACGGTCTGTCTGTTTTCCTGTTTTATTTTAAAAAGTGTTCACCTCCTGTCTTATGTCTGTGTCTGCTTCCTGTCTCTGTGTTTTCCCTCCTTTTTGATTTTTGATTCTGTTCACTGGGTACCATTGTGTTTTTCCTGCCCTGCCTAGCTCTGTCTTGTCCTTTGATTCGTTATGCATGAATTTAAGTTCTGTTTTTTCTGTTTGTTTTGTGGGTTCTTTGAGATTACTAAGAAGTGATTTCTGGTTTGTACGCTGTATATCAAGACAACCTTCAACAAAGGTAATGTTCTGTGTCGAGACCTTCTCTGCCTCTGCCTTACCCTCGGGTCATCCACCTCCCTGAGTCAGTAGCATATAAGCAGTGAGTAGTATATAAGCACCAAACGTGTCTTTAACCATATTTTTCTTTTTCAAGAAAAGTTGATATTTTGTTAAAAAACATTACTTTATTGTGTGGTGGGTGTTACTGGTAATAGGCTCATCATGCATATTAATAATCTAAAGAGGAAGTAAACCTAGTCTCTTACCAGCCTGATATCCGTCTTCTGCTCATTGCTACAGAGGAGAGGCATCTTTCAACACATGGTTCCTCCTTCACTGTGAGTAGAAACAGTTTCTTGATGTAATGATTCTGTATACCTCCTGTGAACATTATTTAATCTGACATGTTTTATAGTCTCACAGAGATGAGAGGAGGCAGCTATGAGTTTAACTGCAGCAGCGAGTGGATTAGTTGTCTTCCTGCTCTCTGTGTCAGGTACTGTACATCTACACTTACATTCATCACATGAACAGAGGGGATTCTGGGGGAAATGTGGGACTTGTAAAATCAGGTCACATGTGGGAATAAGTGGGATGGATTTGTGTAAAAGGCAAACCTAGCAGAAACATTTAAAATGTATTTGTGTGTAGAATTGTAGAAACTCAAAGACGTTACTAGTTTTTTTGATGGATTTTCTGAAGATCTTGTTGTGCGTTGCCACTGTCCTTTGCTCCAATCATCTGCATACAATACCAGTTTGCTTTTCACTTTTACAAGCGTTAAAATGAGGATATAGTGTATGCATAACTGTTCCATCCTCTCTCTGTGAAAACATTTTGCTTTGTTTTTTCTTAAGACGACTTAAAGAATCTCCAGCTCTGTTTTTATTAAGTTTAAGTGATTTAGAGAGATATTCTTAATCTAAGTCATAACATATTGACTCAACTCTTATGGATCATACCTCTGCACCAAACCCTTCTAGTTCCTTCTCTCCTCTCTGACCTCAGAGTTATATTCACACTCTGAGTTAAAAGCAGTCTTCTTCTTTTCTCATCTGTATATCAGACAGAAGCTGCTCACACCTCAGTGTTCTGCATTTATTGTTCTTGTTCACACTTACCTCAGCAGCAACCTGACCACAGAGCGAACAGAGAGGAAACTGTTCAGAGAATCTCACACTATTCTAATTAATATGATCGCTAATCATTCACTGTTCATTTATATGAAGGCATTTTCCAATCTTGTGTTAAACTGACCGTACCCTTTTTGCGTAGACTTCTGTTCTACCTGGTTTGATTAAGAAACAACAAAGTCAAAGAGTATCATTGGTTTTAAAGTGTCTGAGAAGGAATTCACATGTGTTTTTCTGCTCTATCCCAGTAAAGTTTGTAAAATGTTTATTTTTACATTCTTTGTTGAAAGTACTGTTCAGGCAATTTCTCAACAATTTATAGATTAACTTTGATTATAGTTTCTGATGTGCTCTGTGTTTCAGTGGTTCAGGGTCAGGATTGGGGATTGACTTACTCTTCTACTGAGATCTGTGCAGTGAAAGGATCAACAGTGGAGATAAGATGCAGCTACATGGAGAGGCAGTGTTGACACAGTTAAGAAAACATTCTGGTTCATTAAACAGAAAGGTGGTGAACCTGTAGATCTGACCACAGACTCAGAGTATTCAGGTCGTGTAGAGGATCTCTGTGGAAACAACATCTGCACTCTGAGAATCAGAAACCTGAGAGAGAGCGACTCAGTTGTGTACTGGTTCTGGATCAAAACAAACCTAGATGCATACTGGGGTCCTCCAGTCACTTTGTCCGTCACAGGTATCTGAAATTGTACTCTTAAAACATTTAACTTTTTATTTTAATTTTGATACATGAACATTATTGATCTTTTTTTTTATGTTTGTACCTTTATTCAGATCTCCAGGTGAGCAGATCAGGATGGTCTACTTTCCTTCAGTGTCTCAGCAGTTGTTCACCTGGTCAAACTAACTACATCTGGTTTAAGAATGGACAGGAAGTGAAGAAAGACACATCTCCTTATGCAGACTTCAGATATGACTCAGCAGACAGTTATTCCTGTGCTTTAAAGGGATATGAGGACTTCCCCTCTCCTTCAGTGTGTGAGTTTACTCAAAGTCTTCCACTAACATAATAACATTAACATACAGTATAACATATATCATCATTGCACTCATTTATCTATTTACCCACCAGAGGTCCCCAGCAGACATGGCAGTGTCCAAAGACACTGAAGCAGGGCTCTAGGTTTTCTGTTTGATTTTAAAATAGGTAAAATATACTCTTGCTACGAGGGATGCTACTAGAAAGAAGAATAAAGGAGAACTATGAAGGAAACTTCTTCCATGACATAAAGATTAACACTTTCCCTCAAAGTGTTTAGATTTCTGATAAAGGATGGAATTAAGTTAACCACCCACTCTGTGTTTTATTAAACTATTATTCATTAAAATATCTTCCACCGTGGAATTAAATGTGAAATGTGTTCATGTTATCTCCTCCAGATGCTCCAAGCTTTAAAATGTTTTGCTTTGTGTTTGTGAAAAACGTTTCTTGCTTTGTGTCTCTGGACATTTGCAAGTTGCCATTATATCTACCCTTTAATGTTAATAACTTTAAACACATCTCCTCCAGATGCTCCAAAGCTCCCCTCTGTGTCAGTGAGTCCATCTGCTGATATAGAGGAGGGCAGTTCAGTGACTCTGACCTGTAGCAGTGATGCTAACCCAGCAGCTAACTACACCTGGTACAAGAAGAATGAAGACTCTCCAAAAGCTTCAGGACAGATCTTCATCATCATCGACTTCAGAGCTAAACACAGTGGGAGTTATTCCTGTGGAGCCCAGAACAAGTTAGGACGTAGTAACTCCATATTTCATCAGATTGTTGTGACAGGTACGTTTTATGCATTCATCTACAACCACAGACTTATCAGCTTGTTTGTTTTCAGTCACATAGTCTGGGTAGGAGGCTGAAAAAGGAGTGTGTGTTCAAATGTACCTTTCCGGTTCGGGATAGGGGTTGTTTTCTTTCTTTTACATAAGGGAATAATTATCCTGAGGGTCCAGATTCAGTATGGGGTGCAGTCATTCCCTGTGCACTCAAGAGTGAGAGTTGTGTCTGTTTTGTGAAGCTTATGCCAAGTGCAAGTGCAAGTGCCCACAGGCTGAAATATATTCCATCGGTATTGAGAAGGAAATAATGAATGGAGTATAATCACCCATTCATCACAAAACTAACAATATCATGAATGTATTTGCATTTGTTTCAGCTTCTTGAACATTGGACAAGAGTTTTTTTATTAACATTACTTTTACAACAAATTATAGTTTTTTTGATTTTGTTTTTTTTAGGAATAGGAAGGTTGAAAATATAGTCTTACACTGCTCCTAGTACTAGGATGGGTTAAAAGCAGAGAAAAGATGTCACTGTGTGTGCTGTGTGCTCTGCAAGTGTGACCATTAAAGAGGGTTTCATCCCTCCAATTATATTCTATTATTATCTATTATATTACACCCCCCCTGTAATACTCCAAAGTGCCCCTAGGGGTCCTTGTATCCATATATGAGAAACACTGCTGTATTAACCATCTGTTCTCTGTTGATCACTGTTTCTCAGGATCATGGAAGCTACTACCAGCTTTTGTAACAATCCCTGTTGTTCTCCTGGCTGTCATTTCTCTCTCTGTCTTCCTGTGGATCAGGTGAGCAGATCTGATCATCTTAATCATTGTTTGTTAAATCATTAAAAGTCTGTTTGTCTGGTGTCAACATTTGATCTTCTTTTTCTTCATAAACTCTCCTAACCAGAAGAAAGAGGGCTTCCAGAGACTCGTCTGAGCCTGAAGAGAGAGCGGACAACAGGGAAGAGGTGAGAATAGATGCTTACGTAATTAATCTAGTACAAAAGAAAACATATTACACTCAATTTATAATGATGGTGGTCTTTAAGTGCTTATAGAAAATTGATCTGACATAGAAGGACCTCTTGCTGCTCTTTTTACATCCTTCTATAAAAAGTTAATTTCTATCACAATCTCTTTGATTCTCCTCTTAGACATGAGTACATTTCAAGTACATCCAGAAGTTTTCCTATCTTTGATCCTTTAATCTTTTCTGTCATAAAGCATCATGTTGATGAAGCAGGGATATTTTTCCATCATTACCACAGCTGCTGTTGCTTTGGCCTTTTCTGTCCTGGGTCCATTCCTCTGTAAATGAAATATCTATTAATGTAAAAATGTGTAGCTGAAAGTGTTTTCCTCCCTGCAGTGTGTACCTGATCAGCCGGAGCAGCAGGATGACCTTCAGTATGCCAGCGTTCACTTCTCCAACAACCGGGCAGACCCTCTTTACTCCAACATGAGAGCAGCTGAGCCCCTCAGACACACGGAGCAACAGGAAGTCCCGGAGTACGCTGCCGTCATGTTCAGCAGTGCTGCCCCGAGGTGAGCAGATCCTCACACAGGAACATTAGTCACATATAATTTAATTCCTTTTGCATTATTATTACCTCTAAGAAATACATCATTTATCTCTTAGGACCAGAGGTCAGGACTCTGAAGAGGATCCAGCTGCATTGTACAGCACGGTCAACAAATCCACATAAACACAGCAGGCATTGCATTTGAAGGATGATACTTCAGTTCTTTTACAATCACATTTCTATTTACACAGGGTAATGTGGATTTTGTAAATACATGTCTCAGGGTGGACCTCTCCATGAATGAGGCGATGGGTTTTCAGCCTAGTTTTTATTAATCTGAATGGCTCAAATGTAAAGATTTTGTTAAGTATTTCACAGCTTAATGTACTGAATTGTAAATATTTCTTGTGTAACATGATTTTTGCCCCCAAAAAATTACAAAATGTAGAGATGTTGCAACAAGGGATCTGATCCCTAACTGCTGGCTTGATGGAAAATGTAGATATTACTACAGAGTTATAATTTACTGATAACAAACCAATTTCCATTGTTTTGTAAGTACATTTATCAACTTTATTCAAATAATATTTCTTTACAATGTTCTTCTTCTTGTCTAGACTGAAATATCAACAACTACTTGTTGGATTCATTCCAAATTCCAAAATAAATGTTGTTTTTGAAAAGCACATTGGGATATTGGAGAGGACACATGTGTTTGCTGATGTAGTTGCAGTTTCATTCTGCTGCCACTAGGTTTCAGTAAAGAGCCGTATTTCACTGATGGAAAACCATTACCAAGAGCCTGTAAAGTAAATGTCTCTTTGGTGTGTGTACGGCCTTAATGTTCACACATTCTTATTCATCCATATTTGTTATGTAAAAGTTCCATTATCACCAATTGAATTTGTAAATGTCTTTGTTACTCTTTAAGTTTATAACCATCACAACTCATTGCAATTATCTATTTTGCTTTGTTGTTTGCACCTGTTATTCTGACCCTTCTCTTTTGTTCTGTACTTCATGTGTTTACTTTTTTCTCTTTCTGTTCTGTATTGGTTTGAGTTAATAAATACAACATTTGAACAAGGAATGGTGGAGCTGCAGAGATATCCCTACCTGCAAATCATATTCTACTGACTTCACAAAACATACAGTATTTGTTTGGTGTAATTCTTGGCAGTCGATGCTCCTCAGAAGGTGTTGAGGAAGCTGAGGAGCCTGAGGTCTGGGCTCCGGGAACGACATCACGTTACCTGGGAGGAGAAATAAAGAAAATACACAATCAGAATCAGAATATAACCAAGTAGGCTATTTAATTGGAAGGTGTTGAAGCATACAATGAACATATTACTTATTATGACGAAATACACATACAGGCAAAATACTGCAAGAGTCAAACACAGAAATATAGAGCAGAAGGAAAAGGTGCATTGAAAAATATGGTAAATATAAATGTTTATTATAATGAAAGAGATTAAACATATTGATTATTAGTGGATGTAAAATGTAACAAAATAACCCAATCATTTTTCCCACACTGTATTCATCATCATTGCAGTGGTGTAGTTTTGTACTCTATTTATACTATATACATGGGCGTAATTTCCACTGGGGACAGGGGGGACATGTCCCCCCCACTTTTCAAAATCCCATTTGTGTCCCCCCCCCCCACTTTTAAATGTGTTTATTTTTTTACGCAAGCGGTCATCGTCACGGAGGAGCGTCTGTGTGTGTGTGGCACGAGCGCATCTTGTGAGAGAGATATAGAAAGAGAGAGAGACATAGAGAGTTATGGGGGTTGTTGTTAGCATTTGGTGCTAGCTCGGAGCTAACGGAGATTAGTAGCTGTTTCAACAATAAGGAGAGGGGGAACTCTTTCCTGTCGGATTTTGAGAGCCTGATAGAGAGAGAGAGAGAGAGAGAGAGAGAGAGAGAGAGAGAGAGAGAGAGAGAGAGAGAGAGAGAGAGAGAGAGAGAGAGACAGAGAGAGAGAGAGAGAAA
>NW_022987716.1:0-19488 GCF_902827165.1 Trematomus bernacchii | reverse complement strand
CCTTTACCGTTACACACACACACACACACACACACACACACACACACACACACACACACACACACACACACACACACACACACACACACACACACACACACACACACACACACACACACACACACACACACACACACACACACACACACACACACACACTTACAGTACTTAGGACAGGAATAAAGAGAGAGAGGGTCTCTGAGTTATTCCCTGAGTAATGATTGATGATAATAATAGTTTTTGTGTGCAGGTGTATCTCAGGTAAAAACAGGAAGAGAGTTAAAGTCTGTCTCTGAGTCTCTAAAGTTAAACTAAAGAGTTGTTCTTATTCTCTGAGCAATGATTGATAATCAGAGTTGTCTCTAAAAACTCGAAAGTCACAAAGAGTTACAAACCTTTAGAGAGAAGAGGAAGAAGAAGAAGAAGGTGCGACACGACCGACGAGCACGAAGTGAAGTTAAGATAAAAGTGAAACTTAACAGCAAACAGGAAGTACTTCAAAATAAGAGCTCTTACATAACATTGTATTTATATTCCTTCTACTTTTACTCAAGTACATGATGTGAGCAGGGGTTAAGTTGGGATTTGATATGTGGGGGGGCTCTGTGTGGAGGTGCGAGAGGGGGGCGGAGGTCGAGGATCTCATTATTTGACCTTAAGGGATATACACTGTGGCCCTAAAGCAACTGCTCCATTATCTGTATCAAATGCACACATTGATGCCACCAAATGTCACAATACAAATAGAAAGTACTACAAATAAACTGGAATTAATTTACATCTTAAATTATTAATATATATACACAAAAAAAGGTTTACAAATATCCAACCTTCAAATTGCTTTTTTAAATCAACACTGCTCTGCACACTTGCTAAAGAACATTTGTGTGGAAATCTCAATTCATTTATAGGGCTGCGTGAGTATGGCCAAAAGTATGGGAGTAAATCTCACTGTAAACTATTTAATCATCACCAAATTCTGTGTGTTATTATGACTGATCATAACTCAGCTTTATGCAGACATACATTTAGCATGGTGTACAGGGCCGGTTTTTGGCATAGGCGGTTGCATAGGGCGCCAGATCTGGGGGGGGGTCGCTGCGCTGGCAGCTCTGGGAGGGAAAAAAACATTTTTGACTGTTTGCGCTCATCCTAATTTTCGGCCTTGATGTAACAACATTCATAATTAAGTAAATGTAACACCCTTTTCACCCCGGTTACACTTTTCATTTGCCCTGTACGATGGGCGCTGTAAGTGATGAAAGTGGGGGGTGTTGGCTTATCAGGCGCCCGCAGCTCACAGCCAAAGTGGGCGTGGGAGCAAGAGAGATAAATGCAATTTATGTAAACAAATATTTCCAAGGCACTCCTTTATAATTATTGGGATAAACAGGTTTGAAATCATTTCAATGTATACTATAGGACAGTAAACCAAAAATATCGTTTAAAACTTGAGAGATAAAAAAATATGCATAAATAAATGTTAACTAGGTAAAATAAGATATGAATGAACAACAAAAATAAAATACGTTACATGTATTTGTTATTGGCTATGGTAGGTTATTGGTTATGTTCACATATTTGGTTATTAAAATGTAAACCGATCTTTTTCATATGGGTGTCTAGAGTTGTACCCCCTAGATCTAGTCTCTAGTAATGTGTGCTCAAAGTGCACCAGATTGAAGCATTTTACTTTACATTTTCAAACATTTCTTCCCGGGGGGGCAGACCCCCAGACCCCCCTAGAGGATGTGACGTCCACACCCCAATTAAAACATGTTCATACAATACTGAATACATTTGAAGCCTTGTTGATGTATATTACCTATGTCAATAAGTTTCAGTTTTTGTTGTGTATTGGTCTTTTGTAGAGATTTTTCATTTATTCTTTATATATTCTATTGTGTATTCCTTGGATACTTTTATATTTTCTACTGTACGATTGAAGTAAATGTGGGAAGCGTTTAACAACAGACATTTACTTCAAAGATTTTTCTCAATGTTATTCTTATTTTTGTTAATCCTGGAAGAATGCCAGAAAAAAAGACATTCTCTTCAAGAATAAAAAAAAACATGACATTATTAATTGTGATAACAAATTAAATAAGTTGTTAGGTTAAGTCAGGGCCGGTTTTTGGCATAGGAGACATAGGCGGTCGCCTAGGGCGCCAGATCTGGGGGGCGCTGCGCTGGCAGCTCTGGGAGGGAAAAACACATTTTTGACTGTTTGCGCTCATCCTAATTTTCGGCCTTGATGTAACAACATTCATAATTAAGTAAATGTAACACCCTTTTCACCCCGGTTACACTTTTCATTTGCCCTGTACGATGGGCGCTGTAAGTGATGAAAGTGGGGGGTGTTGGCTTATCAGGCGCCCGCAGCTCACAGCCAAAGTGGGCGTGGGAGCAAGAGAGATAAATGCAATTTATGTAAACAAATATTTCCAAGGCACTCCTTTATAATTTTTGGGATAAACAGGTTTGAAATCATTCCAGTGTATACTATAGGACAGTAAACCAGAAATATCGTTTAAAACTTGAGATACAAAAATATGCATAAATAAATGTTAACTAGGTAAAATAAGATATGAATGAACAACAAAAATAAAATAAGTTACATTTATTTGTTATTGGCTATGGTAGGTTATTGGTTATGTTCACATATTTGGTTATTAAAATGTAAACCGATCTTTTTCATATGGGTGTTCAGTAGATCAGGTCTCTAGTAATGTGTGCTTAAAGTGCACCAGCTAAAATCTCGCCTAGGGCAGCAAATTGGTTATAACCGGCCCTGATGGTGTAGGAAACGGGCTCCGTGTTACAAGACGGGTCGGGGGTTTGGCGGTACCGCTGCAGACTCGCTGCAGACTCTCTGCACACACACACGCACACACCGCTGCAGACTCTCTGCACGAAGGAGCCGCGCACACCGCTGCAGCTCCTGATCGGAGCAGAGACACACGTTCACTAAGCGGAAAAACTATATCCTCACAGAGATCTGCTATTTTAAAGTAAAGTCAACACATATCGACCCTAAATAAAGTCTATATTAAGAACGAGAGATGTTTTAACATATGGCTTAAACAAATGACAAATGATCGAGGGTGATAACATCAGAGCATCGTCCTATGTGCCGGGGCTGAGCCCCGGACAGCCCCGGCCCAATTTAACCCCTGGATATGATAATTACATTTTAATTTGATTCATTTCTTATTTCATAGTTTCTCTTCATTATTATAACAGTTCTGTTTCATATGAGTGTTGAGAGCTGTATCCATAAATCTCTTAATTTTGCCCTCAAAGTGCACCAGATTGATGCATTTAACTTCAATTTAAAGAAAAACATCTTCTGTTGCCAAAGTGCTGTACATATAATAAAAATACCCTACAGTAAAGACACTTTACAGCAAATACACCAGCACAGTTTGTTCAGAATATCAGTATGAGTATGAGCACCCAATATTGATGTGTTCAAATGCTCTTCTAAACAAAACTGAAAGTCCATGAAAAGTTGTCTTTCTGTATTTGTGAATGAAGCGCCATCTCCTGGTTAAATCCTGAAATTGAAAATCTGGCAACGCCCTCTTGGAAAATAGTGGGAGGGCTTAACATTCCCAGATACTGGTCTTAGGCAGGTCTTAGGCAGCTAGCTGGCAGGTAGCAGGCAGGAAGCTGTAAGCTGGAGTCTGAAATAAGCTGCTCCATCTGTATGTGGGGGCTGTTCAGGGCTAGATACGACAGTGAAGAAGGGAAGATGTCATGTCTGATGTCGATGAGGTGCTGTGGCCAAACCGAGTCAGTTTATTGGAGAAAAAAAGATCTGTGCATTTCTTACTCTAGGTTTTATTTTCCATTTACAGTATTTTATAGAGGGCATATATGGTTCACACAACTGTAACTGTATGGGTTGTACACAATACTGGTTAGTTGTGGAGACAAATAAAATGGTTTGTTTTAACTGTATATTCATGTTTCTGCACATATTTCTGTGGAAAATCCCTATTTGCACACAGAACACAGCAAACAAAAGATGAACAGGCTTTTGATTGAGCACAGAAGTGTGTAGTTGGGTAAACACAAATCTGGTGATATGAATGAAGTGTGCGCCAAGTGGAAAAGTTTAATTTTGGTAAAGGCTTGTGTAGTTTAGTGGGAATGCTGATACAGCATTCCAACTATATGTTCTTCTACGGACAAAATTATTATTAATCCGCCGGAACTTTGCACCTCTTCTCCTCCTAGAATCAACATCGCAGAAACTCCGTTCAAACATCAAAACGTTCAGCTCGGTCGGGAATCGATGGCTATCATTTGGATCTTTCATAACTTTCATAATTCCAGAGATACATCCCATAATTCATCACATTTTTAACTATTGAAGTCAATGGAGAAAATCTTCAGACTTGAACAATCTTCATGCGACTTCAACTGCTAACTGTTCATTCATACTTTCTCTCAGAAACCTCATTCCAACTTTAAAATGTTACACATCTTTCTGACATTATTCGTGTAACACAACTTTTAAATCTGATTCTTACTTTTAGAGATATTAAACATTGTTCAGACCTTGGTAAAGAGGCTTTCTTCAGATTTTAACATTAACTAGAGTGCGTGATGTCCAGAGATGGGGTCGTTACTAAAAAAAATAATATATTACATATTACATATTACTTTAAAAAAAAGTAATATATTACACTTCTTCGTTACTCTCTACATAAAGTAACTCGTTACTTTACTCGTTACTTTACTCGCAGGGCCGGCCCGCCCCTCCCTACAGGCAGATCACGCAGACTGCTAAAGTTTCAAATATTCTCTTTAGTTCAGTTTCCATTGTCGCATAAGACTGATCCAGATAGCTCTGACTATGGCTGTCCTCTGTCTCCTGCTATCTGTATTTTGCGCAGTATATCTCTGAACGATGCGATGGTGATTCCACTGTGCAAATGGGCAACATTACCTCTACTATGAAGGATGCTACAAGCCTGTCCATCTCTGCTTTGGTTACCGGTCCTCCAAATTCTCATTTGTGCTGCTTCGGACTCGGCGGCGGCGACTCACAACATCCTCACTCTGGGTTCGGGGGTCCTTAGCTATTAGCTTCACCTTAGCATGTGTTCTTTGCAGGTGTTTGTTGAGGTTTGACGTGGTGTTTACAGCAGTGGATAACAGCTTCTGGCCTGGACACAGTTTGCACCTCACCGTCACATTCCTGTCTATTCTTCGGACGAACTCAAAATAATGGGCATACCTCCACCCCTCGAAAGTTATCGCTGACTCTGCCATGTTTATGCAGCACTGCACGTGGAGATGTGGACGCGCAAGTCGTGCAGATTACGTACATATAAACCTGCGGTGGAAACCCCTCTTGTCTGTCAGTGTGATTATGACTGATTTTATAAAAGTAACGAAGTAACGCGTGTCGGGGCAATGTTAGTAACTGTAGTGTGATTACTGAATTATAAAAGTAACGCGTTACACTACTCCGTTACCGACAAAAGTAATATTATTACAGTAACGCGTTACTTTGTAACGCGTTACACCCAACTCTGGTGATGTCACAGCTAGAGGGTAGGAAATCTTGAAATTTGCCTTCATATTTATTTTTAAAACTGCCATAATTCCCAAACCCTACATTCCTGAGACATACGTAGGAAAACATCTCGTAGCTTGAAAAATGACAAATAATTAAGCAAAATAATTAAACAAAATGCCTCTTGAGGGCATGAAGTGACAAAAGCGTTCAACATTTCTCCATTAAAACCCATTGTAATTTCAGGCTAATATTTACTCACAGCAGCAGCCGCACACCTTTAGTTAAACTGCCAAAAAGGCCACATTATTAACCCGAAAGTACACAAAAATTACACTTCAGATACTCAACTTCCTTCACATGCTTCACATTTTGAAATTTCACAGATATCTGTTATGGTTCTTCCACAAAACGTTCACATGTAAGAGGTTTATCTCTCATTCAGAACAATGCAAACCTTTGATCTCTACAGAGCTCATTAGCTCAACTATAAACACCTGTGTAATGGAACACGATGATGTCATCACTCTAACTGTTCATTTCATACTCACACACACACTCTCTCTCTCTCTTTCTCTCTCTCTCTCTCTCTCTCTCTCTCTCTCTCTCTCTCTCTCTCTCTCTCTCTGATTGTGAGTGGACCGGTGAGTATAGCGGAGAGCGATCGTTTAAAGTTTACAACTTTTCAAACCCTTGTTAATATTTCACTTTTCTCTGGGCGATAGTTTATGTCATTGTGCATCACTTGTCCGACTTTGGTGTTTTTTGGTGGTGTTGTTTGGTTGCACTGGTGATTTGTTTGTCTAATTGTTTGTCTAGCGGCTGCAGCTGCAGTCACGCCGCCCGGCATGGCGTTCCGTGGCAGCTGCGCCGGGTTAGAGAAGCTGACTCGCAAACACGCCATCAAGCTCTCTCCACCTGACGGTGTGTCGGTGGAGGAGTGTGGTCTGGCTGTGGGGGCTGTGGTGGGATATGGCAGAGTCAAATCTGCCTCCCGCATGAACAGTGCAGTGGTTATTTTTTTAGACTGCACGGAGAAAGCTAACCAGCTGGTGGAGAGCGGGCTAGTGATTAAAGGGACGATATTACCCGTGCTACCCCTTGTCACTCCTGCTAAAAAAGTTATAATTTCAAATGTGCCCCCGTTTCTTAGAAACGAGTTGTTGGAGAGAGAGCTGGCTCGACACGGGCAGCTTGCGTCTCCCATTAAGATGATCCCCCTGGGCTGTAAATCCCCGCACCTCAAGCACGTTGTGTCTTTTAGGAGACAGGTGCTGATGGTCCTGAAAAAGGATGAAGGGGAATTAAATCTGGCTCTCAAGTTTAAAATTGATGATTTTGTGTATACTGTCCATGTAACGTCTGATATTTTGAGATGTTTTGGTTGTGGAGCGGCAGGACACCTGATCCGCGCGTGCCCGGAGAGGGCGGTGGACGCGCCCGTGGTGTCCGCGCTCGCAGCCGGCCCGACGGTGTCCGTGCCAGCGGCGGAGCCGCTACCGGTTGACTTGTCCACGGCCGGGCCGCCGGTGCTGGGGCCCGCGCCTGCGGCGGATCCGCTGCCGCTGCCGGTCCCTTTGTCCGCGGCCGGGCCGCCGGTGCTGGGGTCCGCGCTCGCTGCGGAGCCGCTGCCGGTTGTTTTGTGCACGGCTGAGCCCGCGCACGCGCCCGCGGCGGAAACGCCGGTGGTGGAACCGCAGGTCAGTGGGTCCGTGGCAGAGCCAACGGTTTCACACACAGAAAGCACACAGGCAGATACACACAGTATCACACACACAGACACTCAGGTCACACAGAAAGCAGATAGTGAGCACACTGCAGCCAGAGTAGCTGAGTCTGTTCTGGAGGATGTTGAAATGGATGAGGATTTATTAAGGTTGCCTGTCAAAAGAAAAAACGAAGAAGTGAGCAAAGGCAGTGTGGCACAGAAAGGGAAGGTGTCAAGGACAGAGTCGCTGTGTTCCTCCTCTCAGCCAGAGGGAGTCGCAGAGGACTCAGAGGACAGTGACAGTGAGTCATTCTTTGACATGGTTGAGGTAGAAAAGGGAGAGGAGTACTCTTTCCAGAGGATCAGATCCTTTCTGGCGGGAACTAAGGGGTTGAGGGGAGTGAAGTTAGAGAATTTCTTTGCTGATTTGCAGATTTTTCACAATTCTGCCAAGGCTCTCATGCGGCGCCCAGAAGCCTTAGGGGAACCTGTCTTCAGCAGCCCAGAGAAGGCTAGGTTAAAGAAGATACTTCAGAGGGTTAGAGAGGGAAGTGTAAATAATGATGAATAAGTACATCTTGTATTTATTATTTCTCTTTTATTTTTCTTCAGCCAGGTTTTTGATTTTGTTAGGATGCAACTATAATTTAATTATGAGTGACATAAAGCTGGGCTCTTTAAACATTAACGGTGCTCGGGGGGATGCGAAAAGAGCATCTTTATTTACTTTAGTAGAAAACAAGAGTTTAAATGTGACGTTTCTCCAGGAGACTCACAGCACTGCTGAGAACGAGAGTGACTGGAGGAGGGAGTGGGGGGGGGGAGGGTTTCTTCAGCCATAAGTGCAGCAATAGTGGAGGGGTCGCAATTCTCTTTGCAAGGGGCTTTACACCCTTCTCCTGTACGGTCGATGAGGTCATCCCAGGACACTTGCTAAAAGTAAACGCTGAATTTGAAAAAGTTAAAATATGTTTTATAAATATTTATGCTCCCTGTGTGGGCGCAGAGAGGCTTTTGTTTTTTGAGAAACTGAAAGATACTCTTAGCACCTGTGATAGTGAGGAGTATCTGTTCCTGGGGGGGGACTTCAACTGCACAGAGAACCCTGTGCTGGATAGGAACCACCAGGAGCCGCATGCTGCCTCAAAGAGTGCCTTAATGAGACTCACAGAAACCTTTGAGCTGTGTGATGTGTGGAGGCACTTCCACCCGGGCCAGCGGCAGTACACGTGGGTGCACTCTAGGGATAACATGTTGTCTCTAGCTAGGCTGGACCGTGTCTATGTGTTTAGCCATCACATTAATGTAAGCAGAAGCTGCTCCATCAGTCCAGTGGGAATCTCTGACCATTCCCTTGTACAGGTCTCACTTTTTATTAATCATGTTAAGTGTAATAGTGCGTATTGGCACTTTAATGCTTCTCTGTTGGCCGACAACCATTTTTAAAATGTTTTTAAGTTTTTTTGGGAAAACTACCGGTTATCTAAGAGTGAGTACAATTCTCTTCAGCAGTGGTGGGATATAGGTAAAGTGAAAATCAAGCAGCTTTGCCAACAGTACACTTTCAATGTCACAAAGGTCATGGTTAGATCTCTGAGAGCTCTGGAGAGAGAAGTGGTGGAGCTGCAGGGTTTGGCAGACTCCACAGGAGAGCGAGAACATGTTAAAGTTTTCAAAAGTAAAAACTCAGCTCTGTCTGACCTGCTGGGGTTTTCTGCTCAGGGTGCTCTGGTCAGATCCCGGTTTCAGAACATCGTGAAAATGGATGCTCCCTCTCACTTTTTCTTTGGTCTCGAGCGTAAGAATGGTCAGAGGAGGCTGATGCACTCCCTGCGATCCAATGCGGGGCAGCTGCTTCAGGAGTCCGCCGACATTCGTCAGTGTGCTGTGGAGTTCTACAAAGAGCTCTACAAAACAGAGTTCCAGGCCGAGCCAGAGGTGGCGCAGTCGTTCTATGAGGGCCTTCCTAACGTCCCTGAGGAGGACCATGCAGAGCTGGAGGCAGAGCTCTCTGCCCAGGAGCTGCAGGAGGCCCTGCAGAGCATGCAGAGTGGGAAGGCTCCTGGCATAGACGGCCTGCCTGCAGACTTCTATAAGGCTCTCTGGCCGGTTATAGGAGACGACCTGCTGAGTGTGCTCAGAGACAGTCTAAGTAACGGGAGGTTGCCTCTGAGTTGCAGGAGAGCTGTGCTCACTCTCCTCCCTAAGAAAGGAGACCTGCAGGAGATTAAGAACTGGCGTCCTGTGTCTCTACTCTGTACCGACTACAAGCTGCTTTCCAAAGTGTTAGCAACGAGGCTGAGAAAAGTGATGGAGCATGTCATTCACGTAGACCAGACATACTGTGTACCCAGCAGGTTGATAACTGACAACGTGACTCTAATTCGGGATGTTTTGGACCTCTCCGGTTCATTGGGCTGTGAGCTTGGTCTGATTTCTCTAGACCAAGAAAAGGCTTTTGACCGAGTTGAGCACCAGTACTTGTGGCAGACGCTGGAAGCTTTTGGGTTCAGCTCTGGTCTCATAGCCAAGATCCAGGTCTTGTACAGTGACATTGAGAGTGTACTGAAGATAAACGGTAGTTTGTGTGCTCCTTTTGAAGCTCAGAGAGGAATCCGACAGGGCTGCTCTTTGTCCGGGATGCTCTACTCCCTGGCCATAGAGCCGTTTTTACACCGGTTAAGGTCCAAGTTACAGGGTTTCTCTTTTCCTGGCTGTAGGGATGTTTTTTAATTGTCTGCGTATGCGGATGACATAATGGTCTTTGTTAAAAAACAAGAGGATATCAATGTTTTAACTGAAACTGTGAGCAACTTTTGCAAGATCTCATCTGCTCGAGTCAACTGGGGGAAAAGTGAGGCTTTAGCAGTAGGAGAGGGCAGCATTGACAGATTGTTTTTACCTGGGGGCCTTGGTTGGATAAGGGAATGCTCTGGTTTTTGGACAAAATTAACATGGGATCACTCCCGTCACCGGACGTACTTCGTCTCACTGGAATAGTAACGGTCATAGTGAATATAAAATCGTCCCCATGTATCCGGCCAATGACGGGAGAGTTTTGAAAGAGACAAAACACTGTTCCATACATTTAAAAACACTTAAACAATTAAACAATGTTTACCTGCCAACAAGCAGCAGTGTGCTGTCATTTCAAACATGTTACCCCACTGTTTAACACAGTTTTACCTGTGTTTTGAAGACTCTTTCCTGGGTCAATGTGTCCTCTTTCTCCCCCCCCTGGGTGTGTGTGAGACAAGTCAAGTGAGTCAGCCTGCCAACCAGCAGCAGTGTGCTGTCATTTCAAACATGTTACCCCACTGTTTAACACAGTTTTACCTGTGTTTTGAAGACTCTTTCCTGGGTCAATGTGTCCTCTTTCTCCCCCCCTGGGTGTGTGTGAGACAAGTCAAGTGAGTCAGGCTGCCAACAAGCAGCAGTGTGCTGTCATTTCAAACATGTTACCCCACTGTTTAACACAGTTTTACCTGTGTTTTGAAGACTCTTTCCTGGGTCAATGTGTCCTCTTTCTCCCCCCCTGGGTGTGTGTGAGACAAGTCAAGTGAGTCAGGCTGCCAACAAGCAGCAGTGTGCTGTCATTTCAAACATGTTACCCCACTGTTTAACACAGTTTTACCTGTGTTTTGAAGACTCTTTCCTGGGTCATTCTGTGCTCCAATGTGTCCTCTTTCTCCCCCCCTGGGTGTGTGTGAGACAAGTCAAGTGAGTCAGGCTGCCAACAAGCAGCAGTGTGCTGTCATTTCAAACATGTTACCCCACTGTTTAACACAGTTTTACCTGTGTTTTGAAGACTCTTTCCTGGGTCAATGTGTCCTCTTTCTCCCCCCCTGGGTGTGTGTGAGACAAGTCAAGTGAGTCAGGCTGCCAACAAGCAGCAGTGTGCTGTCATTTCAAACATGTTACCCCACTGTTTAACACAGTTTTACCTGTGTTTTGAAGACTCTTTCCTGGGTCATTGTGTGCTCACCAGGGGCACGAGAATACCCTCCACAGAAGGGGTCGTGGTTCCGTGAAGAAGGCCGAATTTGGGTGCTCATAGGCAGCCTGCTGCAGAGTCATTTTCAGGCTCCTCTCCACAATTGTCCCCCTAAAATGATTTAAAATCATTATTTTTGCATTTAAATGCATTTATTCTATCATTTATATGGTTCCCCAACACAATGCACATAGTCTGGAGCTCACTGGGGTCCTGCATATAATTTAATCAGGCGTTTTAACACTTTTTCCCATGAAAATGATTTTTAATCACTATCATGGGGCTATGAAAATAAAATTCCGGGTAATGCAGAGCACAAGTGCACCTTTTACTATTTAAATGTATTTGTATTATATATATTTGGGCTAGAAAGGTGACCTCTCTGGGTGATTTAGTCAGTTTATGGAGCTTAGCCCACAAATCCTGGATGATCCAGGCCGAATTTGGGTGCTCATAGGCGGCCTGCCAGGCGCCCCCCACCCGTGGAAAGCAAAAAAAATTGAAGAAAACGCTTAATTATAACTTAAAATAATCAAAAATGAAGTTTTGAAAAATTGTCAAAAAAATGACAGAGTGCCAACGGGAGAAGGGGCCAGACTATTGGCGCTTCAGGCCGATTTTTCCCCTTCTCCGATGGTTGGTACAACGGAGAAGGGGAAAAAGTCCCTGGGCTTCATTTCCACTTCTCTGTTAAAAAGATTCATCCATACTTTTCAAACTACCGTCTGCACGAAATCGGAAACCCAGTTTTTGGGTGCACTCAGAAAAATAACGGCTGTTGCAAATCATGGAAGAATGTATCCGCTCACCAAGCACTTTGAGTGGGCCTAATTTTGTGGCGCAAGGACCCCCCAGCCTGGTTCTCTCAATACTTAAAGTTTGACATGGAGGAATGCGAGGGCACTTTGCAGGTGACTCTACCCGATTATGAGACACTATTTTGGGACGTATTTTTTACATTTCTCTGGTTCTCCAAATAGTTTAAGTTCGACATTTTGAGCCATGGAGGAATGCGAGGGCACTTTGCAGGTGACTCTACCCGATTTTGAGACACTATTTTGGGGCGTATTTTTTACATTTCTCTGGTTCTCCAAATAGTTTAAGTTCGACATTTTGAGCCATGGAGGAATGCGAGGGCACTTTCCAGGTGACTCTACCCGATTTTGAGGCACTATTTTGGGGTATAATTTTTACATTTTGACCCCTTTGCCCGGTTATCACCAAAGTTGAGTTGGATGATTTCGACCATGGAGGAATGTCAGGGGAGTCCGCGGGGGACTCCTGCGGGGTCATGAGGCACTATTTTGGGGTACAATTTTTACATTTTGACCCCTTTTCCCGGTTCTCACCAAAGTTGAGTTGGATGATTTCGACCATGGAGGAATGTCAGGGGAGTCCGCGGGGGACTCCTGCGGGGTCATGAGGCACTATTTTCGGACACTTTTTTCCCATTTTCCCCCCTTTTGCCTGGTTCTTTTTATTTTTATTTTTTTTCCTGTTTTGGCCCGTTTGACCCGGTTCCTTCTGCCGGGGGCACTGCCCGGTCCCGGGTGCCCCCCCCAGGGCTCGCGTACAGCCGTTTCACCCCCCACATTGACGGATTTTGACCCCTTTGCCCGGTTCTCACCAAAGTTGAGTGTGATGATTGCTGAGTCATGATGCACTATTTTGGGGTACATTTCCCCCATTATCAACACGGACTAGAGATGTCTCGGAGATGGCTCGGAGCCCACACCCTGGTTCTATGTAACCCTGGAGGAATGTCACATGAGTCGACAGGGGACTGCTGCTGGCTAATGAAGGACTATTTTGGGGTACATTTCCCCCATTATCAACACGGACTAGAGATGTCTCGGAGATGGCTTGGAGCCCACACCCTGGTTCTATGTAACCCTGGAGGAATGTCACATGAGTCGACAGGGGACTGCTGCTGGCTAATGAAGGACTATTTTGGGGTACATTTCCCCCATTATCAACACGGACTAGAGATGTCTCGGAGATGGCTCGGAGCCCACACCCTGGTTCTATGTAACCCTGGAGGAATGTCACATGAGTCGACAGGGGACTGCTGCTGGCTAATGAAGGACTATTTTGGGGTACATTTCCCCCATTATCAACACGGACTAGAGATGTCTCGGAGATGGCTCGGAGCCCACACCCTGGTTCTATGTAACCCTGGAGGAATGTCACATGAGTCGACAGGGGACTGCTGCTGGCTAATGAAGGACTATTTTGGGGTACTTTTTTTTCATTTTCACCCAAATTTCCCTGGATGAAATATTTTTTAGTTTTTTTAGTTTTTAGCCCAGTTTTGGCCACAGCGTTGCCTGGAGGATAGGACCGAGATATGACAGACTCTCTGGCCGCCTCACAAGTCACTATTGTCGGACACTTTCTTTGCTTTACCCCGGTTCTATCACTCTTTCCTCCTTTGACCATACAACCCGTTTCCTGCTGGGGTGGTGCCTGGTTCCGGGGTACCCCAAACCCTCTCATGGTCGGGGCACCATGTATTGATGCATCGGACCCAATGTTGCCATCACCAGCCCCGCGTTGGTGCGGAAGTGGGACCATCTGACCCGGTGGTAACCCAATACTTCCCTTCGTCCATGCACCATGAATTGATGCATCGGACCCAGTGTCGCAACCACCGCTCACGCTAACGCATATAAACGGAGAACTATAACATAATTTTGATCAAAATCATTATGTGTGTTTCAGGAAGGATGTCATCTGAATGCCCGGTGTGCAGACTCTTCTATCTGGCATTGAACAAACACCTTAAGCACAAGCATGCAGTGCGGAACTTGGAGGAGAGGGGAATCCTCCTGAAAATAGCCAGTGGAAGGATAAATGTTCGGACCAAACCCTGTCCCATCGCTGGGTGTTCGTACGCTGGGAAGAGACTGGACCGTCATGTAAAACATGACCACCCTGAGTTGTCCCGACATAAGGCACATCAGGTCATGGCAAGGCTGAAGCATAGTGTGGCACTGCAGTTGCTCCATGACCTCCGTGAGACTAACCCCATCATTGGAATGGCTACATCATTGGATATAGACAATGAGGAGGAATACCCCGGGCACCCTCCACCCTTCTCCCCACATACCGAGTGTGACAACGAGGACTGCAGGCAGGTGATGCTGGAAAATGTGGCATTGAGGGCTCAGAAGGATGCCCTCAATGATGAGGTGAAGACCCTGCGCTCCAGGCTGAAAAAGGAGCTAAAACCCAGGAAGCAGAGTGCTGCTGTTCTTGAGGAAGAGGACGAATGTATACGATTTAAGGGCCTGGCAATCCCAAATACCTCCGGCATAAACACAGTAGCCTCAGGCAGCAATACCCCTGTGAAGAGCCCGGTGAAGACTGTCATGCAGTCCCCAGTAACCTCCGGTAGCGAGACCCCTGTGAGGAGCCCGGTGAAGACTGTCATGCTTGCAGTAGCCTCCGGTGGGAAGAGACCGGTCAAGAACCCTGTGAAGAGCCCAATGAAGACTGTCATGCTTGCAGTAGCCTCCGGTGGAAAGAGACCGGTCAAGAACCCTGTGAAGAGCCCAGTGAAGACTGTCATATTACCAGTTTCCTCCGGTAGCGAGACCCCTGAGAAGAGCCCGGTGAAGACTGTCATGTTTGCAGTAGCCTCCAGTAGCGAGACCCCTGTGAAGACCCCGGTGAAGACTGTCATGTTTGCAGTAGCCTCCGGTAGCGAGACCCCTGTGAAGACCCCGGTGGAAACTGTCATGTTTGCAGTAGCCTCCGGTAGCGAGACCCCTGTGAAGACCCCGGTGGAAACTGTCATGTTTGCAGTAGCCTCCGGTAGCGAGACCCCTGTGAAGACCCCGGTGGAAACTGTCATGTTTGCAGTAGCCTCCGGTAGCGAGACCCCTGTGAAGACCCCGGTGGAAACTGTCATGTTTGCAGTAGCCTCCGGTAGCGAGACCCCTGTGAAGACCCCGGTGGAAACTGTCATGTTTGCAGTAGCCTCCGGTAGCGAGACCCCTGTGAAGACCCCGGTGGAAACTGTCATGTTTGCAGTAGCCTCCGGTAGCGAGACCCCTGTATGCCGGAAGACCCGTGCCTCTAAGCTGGCTAATGACTTGCCCTCTCCCTCAAATTACTGGTCCACTGGGTGTGGACGGGGGAATACCATGCGTGAAATCACGTTGCCTAGAAGCATGGAGGCGTACCTTCAGACATACTTGGATCACTGTTTGGGTGTCGCTCCGACAGTAAAACAGAAAGACAATGTTGTGTCGAAGATCAGCCGGATAAAGAACTTCATAGTATACATGGCCCATGGTGTTAACCGCCTGTCAGACTGGCTGTTCCTAAGAAACATGAAGATGATCCGTGGCTGGAGCGAGTATATTGTAAAGCCGGGCCGGGCAGTCACAACATCAGAGTTCTTCCTGAAGAATGTGCACCAGTTCATGGGGTACATGTCTGAGTCAAAGCCCCGGGGGTGCAAGCTCACCCAGTCTGATATGACCCACATAATGAGAGAGGTGAAAGCCAACATGAAACACTTGAATAAGGCAGTCACTCTACATCAGTTTAAGGTGAAGAGGAACAAACTGGATCGTCTGCCGAGCCAGGCGGAGCTTCTCGCCGCCATGGCGGCCGCTGAGAAGCGCATCCCGGAGCTCCTCGACCTGATGGCCGGCACGCCGACCTCAACCACCCAGAAGCTTCTCTATGGCTATCTCACCCTCCATTGGAGCCTCCTGTATGGCCACCGTACGGGCGTGTACGCAAACATGAAAAACAGTGAGGTCTTAGAGGCAGCCATAAGGGGAACTGCTGAGGGCTACATCATCCATGTGCAGGATCACAAGACGGCCAAGACATATGGCGAAGCACAGCTGGCGCTTACAGTAGAGGAGTTTAGCTGGGTCATGCGGTGGATGGGGATTAAAGAGGCATTGCTGGGTCCTCAGAATGAATTCTTCCTTTTCACAAGGGGGAATCGGGCCTCCAAGAACCTGAACGCTCACTTGAAGAGGGCATGGGCTGATGCTGGGCTAGAAACAGCCGTCACCTTCACAATCCTGCGCACTGCCCTGGCTGACAATATCAAGCATCACCAAGATCCAGAAAGCCGGTCGATTCTCGCCAGGTTTATGTGTCACGACGTAACCACGGCGGACCGGTTCTACGCGAATGCGCCAGGTATAAAGGAGGCATTGAGAATCCGCTCCATGTTCAGGGCGTCATCAGATGCGGCAGCAGCTGCATCATCATCAGAAGGATGTCTACCGCTGTCAGATGGGGAGACCTCCGAAGAGGGCTGCTATAACAGTACAGCTCTATCATCTTCACCTGATGGGTCATTGGAGCGGCAGCAGCAGCGGAAGCGGAAGCGGGAGGGAAAGAGGCCAATGAAGTCGGGACCGGGGCTGGTTGACACTCCTGATGATGGGGCAGGGGCCGTGGACTCAACCTGTTTGCCCTGGTGCACCGTAAGAATTAGACGCCTAATTTGGTCCCCTGAATCCCGCTAAACATTGTGAATATGTATACCGTGTATATAATTATTATTATAATCCTGTGTATACATTTTGTAAATAGTACAATATCTCCAGGGCGCATAACTGCACTTTACAAGCCAGGAAAGGTGCCAGAATCCTGGGCATACATTTTGTTAATAGTGCAACACCTCCAGGGCGCATAACTGCACTTTAAAACGTAGGTTAAGAAATTTAGTAGTACTGTTATAGTAGCAGTAGTACGTGTAAATAGTTTATGTTTTAGCCTCTCTGTACTGTCAACTGTGTTTTTTGTTCAAATAAAATAAAAAAAAAAAAAAAAACAATAACCTTGATGGTTACCAGGGGCAGAAAAAGTGCCACTTTCCATCAGCACCGGGGAGGCACTCTCCTTGGTGCTGAACCCTGTGATGAGCGCTCAAGTGTTGGCGGAGGAGGTGTAAGCCAGAGGAGGGTGAACAAAAGTTAAAGTGTTTGAACCTCCAGCCCAGAAGGGGGGGTGATGCCGTGAAGAAAGCCGAATATGGATGCTGATGGGCGGACACAGAAGCACCATAAAACCACCCCCTTGTAAGGTCACCAGGGGCACGAGAATACCCTCCAGCCCAGAAGGGGGGGTGATGCCGTGAAGAAGGCCGAATATGGATGCTGATGGGCGGACACAGAAGCACCATAAAACCACCCCCTTGTAAGGTCACCAGGGGCACGAGAATACCCTCCACAGAAGGGGGGGTGATGCCGTGAAGAAGGCCCGAATATGGATGCTGATGGGCGGACACAGAAGCACCATAAAACCACCCCCTTGTAAGGTCACCAGGGGCACGAGGTTCTGGTGGGTGTGAATACCTGTGTTTAGTCCGTGGGGGAGTGCTTAACTGTGGGGGCCCGGGGACTCAGGGTGTGCAAGGTTATGGAGGTCCCACTGTTAGGGGCCCATGCTGGAGGTAATTAGTCCGTCCTTGGGGCTCTGTGAGCGGGCAAAAAGAGGTGATTTCCCCCTGGTCTCTGCTGGAGGTGCAGAGTCCCACTGTTAGGGGCCCATGCTGGAGGTAATTAGTCCGTCCTTCGGGGCTCTGTGAGCGGGCAATGAGAGGTGATTTTCCCGGTCTCCGCCCTGGAGGTGTGAAATAAACAGAGTCCCCCTGTTAGGGACTGGTGCTGGAGGTCTCTAGTCCGTCCTTCGGTGCTCTGTGAGCGGGCAAAAAGAGGTGATTTCCCCCTGGTCTCTGCTGGAGGTGCAGAGTCCCACTGTTAGGGGCCCATGCTGGAGGTAATTAGTCCGTCCTTGGGGCTCTGTGAGCGGGCAGAGAGAGGTGATTTCCCCCTGGTCTCTGCTGGAGCTGTGAAAGAAACAGAGTCCCACTGTTATGGGGACATGCTGGAGGTAATTAGTCCGTCCTTGGGGCTCTGTGAGGGGGCAGAGAGAGGTGATTTTCCCCTGGTCTCTGCTGGAGCTGTGAAAGAAACAGAGTCCCACTGTTATGGGGACATGCTGGAGGTAATTAGTCCGTCCTTGGGGCTCTGTGAGGGGGCAGAGAGAGGTGATTTCCCCTGGTCTCCGCCCTGGAGGTGTGAAATAAACAGAGTCCCCCTGTTAGGGACTGGTGCTGGAGGTCTCTAGTCCGTCCTTCGGTGCTCTGTGAGCGGGCAAAAAGAGGTGATTTCCCCCTGGTCTCTGCTGGAGGTGCAGAGTCCCACTGTTAGGGGCCCATGCTGGAGGTAATTAGTCCGTCCTTGGGGCTCTGTGAGCGGGCAGAGAGAGGTGATTTCCCCCTGGTCTCTGCTGGAGCTGTGAAAGAAACAGAGTCCCACTGTTATGGGGACATGCTGGAGGTAATTAGTCCGTCCTTGGGGCTCTGTGAGGGGGCAGAGAGAGGTGATTTCCCCCTGGTCTCTCCTGGAGGTGTGAAATAAACAGAGTGCTACATTTTGTAAATAGTGCAATATCTCCAGGGCGCATAACTGCACTTTACAAGCCAGAAATAATGTTTAAATGGTCGGGGAAAGTATTTTTAAATGTCTGGAAGAGAGTTTTAGACAGTCATTTTGCACGAAATCATTTAACATAGACGCTCTCCTGAAAATGCACAGAATATGTGCTTTTTCAGGAGACCGTCAATGTTAAATGATTTCGTGCAAAATGACTGGCTAAAACCTCGGAATAAGTGTTTGAAAAGCGGGGAAAAGTTGTTTAAAATAGTCTGATACCTCCAGGGCGCATCACCAAAAATGTACAAGCCAGGGAAGATGCCTGAATCCCGGATACTTTAGGTCTGTCACTTAGGGTGACCGCACCACTCCGACGCTCCCGAGAGTGGACGTCCATTGTTTGTAAGGCACCTAAGAGGGAAAAGGGCAGGGTTAAAGTACCTGGGCATTTATCTTGGTGATGACACGTTTTGTTTGAAAAACTGGGACGGGCTTATAGAGAAAGTGGAAGGCCGGTTAAAGAAGTGGAAGTGGATCCTTCCCAAACTTTCTTTTAAAGGGCGTATCCTTATTTTAAACAACCTTGTTTCCTCCATGCTGGCATGCACCGACCCGCCCGTAAACCTGCTGTCCAGGGTGCAGGCTCTCATGGTGGACTTCTTCTGGGACCGCATGCACTGGGTCCCTCAGAGCGTCCTGTTCCTGCCAAAGGAAGAGGGGGGACATGGCCTGGTTCACCTGGCGAGCAGAGGGGCTGCTTTCAGGCTCCGGTTCGTCCAGAGGTTCCTGACTGGACCTGCTGACCTGGTCTGGAGACCCGTAGCTCGAGGCCTTACTGGAG